>NC_081574.1:7832745-8015231 GCF_022355385.1 Mustela nigripes | reverse complement strand
AAAAAAAAAAAAAGAGAGAAAAGATACATGTTTCAGGCAGAGGCAGTTGATTTTTTATTTTGCGCCAAACAAGCAAAATGCTTATCAAACCCACAAGGAGTGCATATGCTAAAAAGGGAACCATGAAAACAAAGAAAAGCAAGAACAACCAGAGAGCTCAAGTATTCTGGCTTTTGCTAGATTTCTGAATTGTAAGTGGAGAGGGATGGTAGAAAAGGTTTAAGAAATACACAATTGTTTTTTTGTTTTTTGCTTTTTGTTTTTTTTAAGACAGTGAAGATTTTGAAAGCCATGTTGTAGGATCTGGACTTGAACATGGGGACAATGGCTGGATAACCACACAGGGCTTCTGCATGGAGGGGCAGCGCTTGAGAGTACACACGCTGCTTATAGGGACAGTATGACTAGGAGCAGAGACACTGGATCCAATGCAGGGGCAGGAGTCAAGGTGAGAAATGAGGGAGGGAAAGTTGACAAACTGAGCAACTATTTGAATGAAGTAGTCGTGGCCTCGGTCAATGATACGGAGAAAACAGCTAAAGGGAGGTACGAGGGAAAAATACCATACCTTGTGTCTTGGGACACATAGTCAATTGTGTTACTTTTACTGACAGGAGTAACACTGGCAGTGAAATATGTTTCACAGAAAGTATGTTTATATTACGATGTGATGAAAATGTTTTAAGAAATTTATGATTGTAAGGAAGACAGGGTGGGAATTTGAAAGTGATGTCAGTGAAACTTCGGTTTGGGGTTTTTTTTTTAAATGATAGAGAAGACTGGAGTTTGAATATCCGTGGGAAAAAGTCAGTAGGGACAGAGATGTTAAAGAGTCAAAGAGAAGAAGGAAAGGGATATAATTCAAGGCTAAAGGTATAAAGATTACTTTCTTTTTTAAAAATTTTTTGATTTTTAAAAAGGTTTATTTATTTTTTAGGGAGAGAGAGAGCATGAGTGGGAGATGCAGAGGGAGAGAGGGAGAGAGGGAATCCAAAGCAGACCCCACGTTGAATGTGGAGCCTGACTTGGGGCTCATTCTTTGGATCCAAGCCGAAACCAAGAATGGGGTGCTTAACTCAAATGCGCCACCCAGGTGGCCCTCTTTATTTTAAAACAAAGTCAAGGGATTTAAGCATTTAAGCATTTCCCTCCCATTTGTTTTCTTTAAGAACTTAAATTTTGGGGAGTGCCTGGGTGGTTCAGTCGTTAAGCATCTGCCTTTGGCTCAGGTCATGATCCCAGGGTCCTGGGATCGAGCCCTATATCGGGCTCTCTGCTCCGCGAGAAGCTTGCTTCTCCCTCTCTGACTCCCTCTGCTTGTGTTCCCTTTCTTGCTTTGTCTCTCTCTCTCTCTCTCTCTCTGTCAAATAAATAAATAAAATCTTTTTTTAAAAAATTTTGGCAGTTTGTCCATTTGTTGAAATTTTCAATATCATCGGCAAAAGCAATTTTATAATACCTCTCACCATTTATTTAAGGTCCGTAGCATCAATAATTACATCATCCTTTTCTTAATATTGTTTCTGTGTCCCTTCTATCATTTTTAAATTAATCAGGTAAACCAAAGTTTTGCCAATTTAACTTTCCTTTTGAAGAATTAACTTTAGTTATTATATCTTCCCTATTATAGGCTTATTTTCTATTTCACTAGTTTCTTCTCATGTCTTTATTATTTCCTGCTTCTATTTTATTGGAGTTTTCTCTGCTTTCATTTTATAATGTCTTTAATATGGATAAATGGCTCATTAATTTTTATTGTTTCTCCTTTTAATATAAACATTATGAAAATGAATATACCTATATATTCATCTTTATTTGTTTTCTACAATACTTTTAAATATAATTTACCTTTGTTAATATTCAGTTCCAAATAGAAAATAACTTTTGTTCATAACATTTTCCTTGATCTATATGTTCTCTAGATATAAACTTCTTAATTTCCAAATATTCAGAGTTTTCCTAGAGATAATTTTTGGTATTGATTTATAGATTAATTGTGTTGTGAGAAAGTATATATTAGTCCCTTATAAATTTATAAATCTTGTTGCATATCCCACTTGAAATATATTTAGGGTCACTTTAGATCGAAGTAAATTGAAATATCCATGTTAAGAGAGACAGATTAGCATACAGAGGATGAGAAGAGATATGGAGCTGTGGTAGGTCTCACACAGCCAGACACAGACTAGTCATCTATTTTAAATGTCAAAAAAAGAACTACAAATTTTTAGGTTAAAATCTGCATTTCCTAAAATGCTACAATATAGACAGTAAGTATAGATTTAAATTTAAAAGAAAAAAAAACCCCTATTTCCTCATTTTATCAAACCATTTATACTTTTGGCTGGCATTCTCATAAACATCAATTACACATCTGGATTCCACTCAAGAATAATGTTCCTCCCATTTGACACAAGTTTCTTTAGAAGACCGAAGGAGGATGAAAATTAAAGAAATATCTGGAAGCTATGTTTATCAGCTTTTCATCATCTTGTTTCTGATGATAAGCAAGAAGAAAATATTAGCGATCCTTTGTGGGAGAAGTGATTTTCCTTTTATTTATTTTCTTGTAGAAACAGTTTAGTGGAACACAGAACAGGTTCCAGTCACAGCATATAAACCCATTCCCATTTCTCCCACTTATATTTATGTTTAATTTTCTTTATTAAGCAGAAATAGCAAAAGAAATATTTTAAAAACCAGGACATTTAATGACTTTTTTTTCCTTATATGTGTGTTTGTGTGCATGTGTGTTTCTTATATACCATGGCCTGGGATCCCTTCTCAGTTACATGTTTAAAGTGATTTTGAGATTCATTAATAGAAACATTTGAGCTAAATATAAAGGCAATGACCTTCTATGAGATCACATCATGAGTCACAAGGTATTTTTACTTCCTGGGATGATTTATGCTTTACCTAGTCCAAACATTGCAGATAAAAACTGTATTTCAGTGGACAGCATGGAGAGTTACTAGAAGTCCAAACATCAACATAGTTTTCCCAGTTGTATACTATAATAACTGGCAATAGACTATGCACTAACAAGTGTTCTAGAACCCTAAAATTGAAAATGAAAATCTCAGCTGCTATCAGTTCCACATCTGGTGCCAGACAGTTTACATTTCAGTGGTGTCTGAGTCCATTCTCACTAGTCCCTTCTTGGTTTGCTACTCAGCAAAATTGATTTTTCTTTGTACTCCCTAAGAATTAGAGCTATCAATGCTGATGACCCTCCTGTAGTTTATTTAGAAACAAAACAAGCTAATTAAATCTATTTAATTGACTTAAGGTTGATGGAAAATGCTGGAAAAGGCCATGGCTGACCATGTTGATTTATTTTTAAACTCCAGCAAGTGGTTGTTTTTTGTTCCAAATAGATGTCCAGGAGGAAAACGAACTCATCCCACTCATTTATAAAATTCTTGGGCCTGAGGTGAAGCCATCTCAGACAAATTAACATATCCCTTCATGGAAGTTGTTCTTTATTTCCCTAAAGAACAACAGTGAACATTCCAGAACTGTTCAACAGCAATCTGAAAAATTATGCCAGTGAGTTCAAGGCCATTGGCTCCTTCCCTCCACATATTTTTAAAATTTCATTATCAAGGACTGCACCCCAGCTCAACTAGCCTTCTCAGAAAAGTGCCTATTTCTTTAAAGTTTAGCAAAAAAAATCAAAAGTTTTGATAGATAATCACATGTTGATCAAAGAGGAGACATATTACAGTATTTCAAGGATTTAAGAGCTTCTGTTACATTAAGAATTATGTACTTGTGATGGTAGAAGAAAAAAGATACAATTACAGTTGCCGGTCAGCAAAGTTTGTTTGATTGACTTGGTCCTCAATACCAAACATAAGGATACAAAGTGTCAAATCGGTCATAAGGTAGAAAACAGTTTAAGAATGATGTGCTCAGTTACATGAATGTTCAGATCGATGAGGGAAGAATGGGAAGAGTCTGGGAAGAAGCATTGAGGGATGGAGTGGTTCAGAGGAGGGGCTGTGATGGGTGAGAAAGAACACAGTATGTTTGGGAAATCCTGAGCAGACGAGCTGGAATGGAAGGAACTTGGGTTTGGTAAGAGTTGTGTTTGGCGAGTTTATTGCCTCCACATGGTGGAAGGGCAGGAAAACGTGTAGACAATTGTCATTTCATTCTGATGAAACTGATGACACATTTCAGTCTTCTGAAGAGACAGTGTGATGCGTGGAACAGTATTTAGGAAATTTATAAGAGCCTGCAAGGTGGATCACAAAGTGGTTGCTCACAGTGCACATTAAAACACGTCACTCTGCTACCCCAAGCCCTCCAATACTTTTTATTTTGATTAGAATCAAGTCTGAACTCCTCCTCAAACCTACAAGGCTGGTCCTCGCCTGTCCTTCAGGCTCCTGTTTTGCTCTGCCCCTCAGTCACCTTGCCCTACACCTGCTCTCTCTCCATCTCTAAACAGCCAAGCTGATTCTCACCTTGCCCTTGTTTTGCATGGCTAGGAAAGCCCTTCCCCATGTCAGGATGTGCCCACTTTTGTGCCATCAGTCAGGGTTCAACTCGAATTGCTTCCTGCTCAGAGAGAATTTTCATGACTACGTTATTTAATTTTGTCTGCCTCACCTTCAGTCACTCCCTGTGTGCCCTTAGGATGACCAAAGACTTAATATCTATTTACTTGTTGTTTTGTAGTCTGTGTCCTCTAGATGAGTTGTAAGGTCCATAAAAAATGGGATTTGTGTCTGTCTTTGTTCACTCTTTACACCTAACGCCTAGGACAGTGCCTGGAACACATGCTCAGTCAGTATGGCTTCAGTGTCTCATGGCATCGGAATAGGGTGAGACTGTAATTTAAAACCAGGAGTTCTCTTGGGACGCCTGGGTGGCTCAGTTGGTTAAGCAGCTGCCTTCGGCTCAGGTCATGATCCCAGCGTCCTGGGATCGAGTCCCACATCGGGCTCCTTGCTCGGCAGGGAGCCTGCTTCTCCCTCTGCCTCTGCCTGCCATTCTGTCTGCCTGTGCTCGCTCTCTCCCCCCCGCCTCTCTCTCTCATAAATAAATAAAATCTTTAAAAAAAATAAAATAAAATAAAATAAAACCAGGAGTTCTCCCATTTATAGCAAAGCAGTGCCAAATATAGAGCTCAAGTCGTGGAAGTCCACATGGCCCACACCAACAGTGCCCATGGCACTATAATAAAATATTTCACAATCCAGGTATCCAAGACCCAGCTTTATGGTTAAGCAAACAAATGCAGATAATGGTCTTATTGTTTAGAGGCCCCTTTGAAAAAAAACGGGAGGGATTCAGAAGGCAGTATCTTTTGTTACAGCAGTCATTGCCATGAAAGCATGCATTTCTGTGAACAATTATATTTAGTTCAAACTATAAAATTAATACTGTAATTGTAACTTGTCGCTGGGCAGCATGGCATGAGTACGCTCTTTTGTTGATTCCCTAAAGTAGTTATAGTCTTTGATTATCTTCTCATGAGACTCCATTTTTATAGTTTAAATATTAATGATACTAAACTGGGACTATTTCATTAAACATTTTGGAAAGAATTTGAAAGCACTTATAGTTCTCCTAAACCACAAGCATCCTCACATGATATAAATCGGAAAGCAAAATAAAACCAAAATAAGCTTGTTAATGTTGACTGGAATCACAAAAACTCAAACCTCACACACGTTCTTAAACTCTTTTCATTTTAAGTATATTGGGCCATGAAAAGTACCTAAAAATCAACGATGAACAAATGAAGGTTTCATTTTTCAAACTGTTAATGGGATTAGTTGTAAACTTATTTTCAAATATTTTAGATTAGATATAAACTGTCTTAACAAACATTCCTTGCTCTTTATAGGCTGAGTAACTAAATGTTTACTAAATCAAAATGTACTTTTGAATATGATGCAGGAAAGTAATTTTAGAAAAAAATGTGCGAGGTTTTAATTAGAAATTGAATATAATAATACCACCAGAATACAATAAGAATACAAGTCTCATTGTATTACATTCTTTTGCAATGCCAACGCATTTCAGTTGAGATACACGTCTCACCTGCTACTGTACATGTGAATAGAGCTTAGCAGGCGTGTCTGGTTGCTGCATGGCTGAGACATCGCCGGTGACAGGGGATGTTACTGAATTTCTCAAACAAGAATGGTACATGTTGCACACATGAAACTAATACAACATTGTATGTTAACTATACAGGAATTAAAAAAAAAGAATCTACAAATATCTGAATTTTTAAAAGAGCAAATAAGAATGATACAATCTAGATTAGTGGTTTGCAAAGTATATAATAAAATCCCTGAAAAATGCTCCAGGAAGCATGGAAATTGATCCCAAATCTAAAGTAAGATGGTTTGGTTTTGTGTGAGAATCCCTGGCAGCAGAGGAGGGAGATAAGAGAGAGAAAAAGAGTTGTTTATGTTGAGGCATGAACCTCTGGAAACTCACTAATAATAGCTTGTGAGCAGCCGAATGAACAGAGAATGTTGCTGCTGCGTCAAATGCCAACTCGAATGAGATGCGGCACAGTTGGATCTCTCAGCTCTCAGCTACAGAAAGGAAGGTCACCCACAAGCACAAGCCAGAAAGAAAGAAGGAAAGGGAAGAAGGAAATCCCAGAATATCTTCCTAAGAAAAGGCTACATCTGATACTCTGACTTTGTCCCGGTTTCTCCCAATACCTGCACCAGGAGTGTTCAGCATCAACTTCAGTACATTTTTCCTGCTGCAGGACTAAATGCAAGGATTGGGTGTCTGAGGAACAGAGTAAAACAGCATAGTCGGGAGGGGTTGTTCTACAAAAAATACAGGGGAGCTGTCGTGGGCAACAGTGTTAGACTTCGATGTGATTCAAAGGAAAAACTACGCAAAGCACCGATTTGATTTGTATTAATCTGAAATATGCATAAGTCAGAATTAGCAGGAGATGAAAGGGCGCCGGCTCTCAGGCATCCCCGAGAGACTGGCCGTGCCAGGTAACCTCACTGATCTGGCGAGCAGCTGTTGGAGGCAACGCTCTGCCTTTGCTCTGATCCTGCCCGGGACAGACAGCAAGGATCAGCGCCCCGCCTGGTGTGTTCACCGGCCTCCAAGTAAGTCAGGGAAGTAACACGAGGGAGCAACCCAGAGTGTCTGGACCTTCTGGCCCACACTGAGATGTTTGTGGTTGGTTGGGTTTTGGTTTGACTCCTTCGGCTGTCAGCTCTGCAGGGGGAAGAGGCCCGGCCTCTCAGTAGCAGATTTCAACTTCTTGTTTTACAATAATTTTGCAAGGGAGAAATGGATCTTTGTAAAGGACAAGGAAGTACCATCAAGACTCTGACAGCCTGGTCCCTCCCACAGGAGACACAACCTTTCTCATGATACTTCATGGGTTCAGTTACGGCCAGCTGAAGCTGAGACACATTTGCATGGTATGTTTGCCCTCAAATATTAGTCAGCTGGGGGAAAAAACCCATCTGCATGAAAACTAAACTAATTCAGAGAGAGATTTCAAATAGGCCAATGCAGTTCTGGACATCCTTCTATACTCTAATGGCTATATATGAAATATATAGTATATAATACATGAAATATATAGAATATGAGACATATTTATTTCAGAATGTCATTTAAGTGTATTTCTTGTATGACAGCATATGAAATATATATAATATTAAATATATATATTTCAGGATGTCATTTAAGTGTATTTCTTACATGACAGCATGTCAATCCAAGGAAAGAGGGAGAAAAAGGAAAATATTAATATTCTATATAACATTTCATGCTATGTGATTACTAGCTCAATTTGCTCGTAAAATACTTTAAGTTCAAATAAGACATACCGAAATGATCAGAGTGCCACCAACTGTTTTGGCAACATCTGCGTCCCACCCAAAGTTGCTGCTCTGGGTCGTGAGGTGGTAACTGCCCAGTAGCTCATTAAGTCGATTCCAACTACACTGATATTGAAAATTATTGTAGTGAAAGATGAGGATGTGTCCTCCTGTACCAGAAAGCGACAGTTCCGCCCACATGCTGCACACACTGCTGCAGTCCGCTCCCTGAACAATGGGCGCCGGCTGCCCCGGGGAGGAGAAGTGAAACCACCTGACGTCCTTGGTTACGCCATGACCCCTGCACAAGGCTGCCTTCTCCAGCGGATGAGATGCTTCGTTCCGACGTATCCAGCACGTGTGGGCTGGTGGCGGTACTGAATTTACGTCGTAATATTAGAACCATTTTTTAAGAAACAGTGTTCTTGAAAGTTTAATTTAAAAAAAAAAAAAACAAAGAAGAAGAAGTCTGCACACAGTTTGACCACAAAGATGACCTGAATTCACCCATTAACTATAATGATTCTGAAGATCTCTTCTTAGGTTATAAAAACAATCTCTTTCAAATTATGTTGAAGTTTTAATTGATCTCTCTACCCAAAGACAACAATAGCATCAGTATTTTTGACTTTTGATTCTATTAACTCTTATGCAAATAGACTGTAATGTAGAAGTCTGCTTCATCATTTCCCAACTGTTCACCTAAGTCAGTGAGTAGAAAAGATAATGAATTTATTCTCGTAATGGTGAAAAACTCTTCTTTTCGTATTTGAAATAGCTGAACAACGAGAATTTTCAAAGCATTACCATTGGAAGCCTTTCATTCATAGCTTAAATATATAAATCACTTATATAACATAGAGCTAGTTTATGAAACAGACAAAACAAAAAAAAAGTTAGCTTATATTTCAGAATTTTTAGTGGTTTATTTAGGAAGAACCTAAATAATATAAATAAATATAAGAAAGCTATGACCATTCTATTATTTAGCAGTTTTAAACTTTCAAACTTGTACTCTTTTTATTCATTTTCAGAATTATTGAATACCTTTGTACACTTGCAGTGAATACTTTTGTCATGACATGATACAAGATTAAAAAATGCAAGCTGTGACTGAGGATTAAAAGAATCTTTAACAAATCTGTAAATGTGGCTCTAAGATGGGTTTACTAAGGAAAAGCTATAAAATCTTTATGTACATAAAACTTCTATGTATATAAATGATAGTTTTTTTATATAGTTTTCATTGAAACTAACTTTGGAGTAGGAGAGTTGTACATATTTCAAAAGCTTATAAAAATGATTTCAGGGACGCCTGGGTGGCTCAGTTGGTTGGACGACTGCCTTCGGCTCAGGTCATGATCCTGGAGTCCCGGGATCGAGTCCCGCATCGGGCTCCCAGCTCCATGGGGAGTCTGCTTCTCTCTCTGACCTTCTCCTCGTTCATGCTCTCTCTCACTGTCTCTCTCTCAAGTAAATAAATAAAATCTTTAAAATAAAAAAAAATGATTTCAAATATGTTAAGTGATTTACAATCTTCCTAAATTTCATATTGGCATCTGTTATGCAGAAGAAAAATGTTAAAAATAATCAATAAATTAAAAAATAAGGAACAGATATTTTTGCATTAAAAAAAAGAACAGTTCATAAAAGTTAACAGCCAGATAAACCCTTGGCAGGGTTCACTGTAGAATGAAACTGTAGGGAAATTGAATTGACACCACAAATATGTTTACAGCGTATTATTTTGTTCCAACGTTACATAAATTCTGCAAATCTAAAACAGAAAGTTTATGTAACAGATGCCAAGTCAATTTCTGTATGTGCTTCATTCCTTGTTACTTGGGAAATGATGTGCTCTGCCTAATGATGCTGAAAATCACTCCCAGGACACAAAGCCACATGTGCAGGAGACCCATTGCATGATATAATTTGCAAACCATCAGTTATTTGCAGTGTCCGGCATGAGTTTCATCTAATCGGCTAGCAGCAGAGTGTGGTTTGTGCACTCTTAAAAGATTTTAAGAGAGGACTGCAGACTCACCAATGATTATGAGTACACGCAGCTATAAACTCCAGCGGGTATGAAGGGTGAAATGAGCTCGCCTTAGTAAGTTCCACAGTGAGTCTTCGACATAGAGAAACAGGGTGATTTAGGACAATGGACAAGCCAGTGATATTCTCAACGTGTGTGCTAGACACCTTTCAGCAAAGACTAATACGTACTTGAAGAACTCATCTGCCAACCAGTAAATATAGTAATAAGTTAGGGGCATTCTTTTGAATTAAATTATAGCCTTCATGGAGATTGGTGCAACCTTTAAATTACATCTAGGAATATCATTTTTAGCTCAGAGTAGCAAAGTTGATTTGAGATTTTAGCCATCCTCATAATCAATATGCACAGAAACAAAAATCATTCAGAGGACCACATCGCAGATTTAGGCACATTTTTAAAAGGAGTTATTTTTCTCTTCTTTCCCCTAGAAGACATGAAACTAAAGATTACTCCACAGTCCTCTGGCAACCTGAGCAACTTCCTAGCAGTCTGGCCATCCTTCTACAGCTGGTCCCAGGCTCAGGATGGTTCAGCTAACTATGTCCACTGTTGTACTGGTGCAAAAGCAATGCCGGTACAGTAGAAACTGGAATTCTACTGGAATTAAGTAGAAATTGGAATTCTGAATTTTGACCTTTTCCCAGGCTAGCGATGCATGGCATAATCCTTTGAATACATATATTACATAAGGAATTCAACATTTCATTATCAAATAGGCTTTGTGTTAGGTGATTCTGCACTGCTGTAGTATAATGTGACTGTTCTGAGCATGGTTAAGTTGGGCTACGCTAAGCTAGGATGTTCGGTAGGTTAGGTGCTTGATAAGAATTTCCAACTTAGAATACTTGCAACTCCATGATAAGTCAAGGAGATCTGTACCAGTATTTACTCTGAAGTTCATGCAAATAAATTTATTGGTCATGCTTTCAGGCTAGCTTGGTAGCAGTGTATTTATTTTGCTACTAACTGTCTTTCATGAACACAAAAATACCTTTTGTGAACCACAGAATACTGGGTTTAATCTTTGTGAAGATGTCACTTCTGTTATGAATGTGAGTAAATTTGAACACCTATTGCTGTAAAGTCAACATACTCTTCTTTGGGGGAAATAGGAGACAGGAAAGGATAGACAAGACTAGATGAGCCAACTTTTAGAAGTTTTAAGGCAAAGGAGAATACACACCTGCATAAAAATAAATACTGATGGAGAATATGTATAAACTTTTAGATCTTTCATGCCTAAGTCACTATTAATTACATTCTTTAAGGCATTATAGTTATATCTTTCTTCTATTATTCATATTTTGTATATTATGGCCTAGATAATTTACATATTTACCCATTAGGATGTTGGCATAAACCCAAACTAGTTTCTGAGGAAAATATTGACCTTATCTTCAGGTACTCACTTTGATAAATTCTATAGGGAATTAAAAAGTAATCTGTTCAGATACAAGTCAATTTGTCTTCTTAATTAAAAAAAAAAATGAACTCATGTCCTTTTAAATCTTACCACCCTTCAAGTTCAACACCAAGGACAATAGATCTGTTCTTAATTAAAACCATAAAAAAATGGTATTACAGGCGCTTGTAGAAAACACAACCCAAAACGTGCTGCTGCCTAAAGTTAACAAAAGTTAGATAATACACACGGAGTATTGCTTGCAGGATATATAAAATATTAAGTTAAATTATCAAAATGGTAAATTAAAAGACATTAGATTTTTATCACTGCATAAAACTGGTTTACCAGAGACCAGAGAACCTAGTAAGTTACGTACACTGCTCTTTGACAACTCATGTACCCAGTTTTTAGAGAGAATTTCACATTGCCATTATGGCATAATAAATTGCATTTGATTGTGGATCTGTTTCTGAGGACACTGACCACTATGTAACATTACTTCGGCTTTGTGAGAATCCACAGGAGAAATCTCTCATAAGATGCCATATTAGAAGCACCTACTTTCTTCTTAGGGGAAAAAAAATACCTTATGAGAAAGGGTTCAATCTTATATATGATATTCTTGTTCCTTCTTTTCACTACCTGGAAGCTTAGAGTCAAATTTGAGTCCTGTCTCTACATAAATATAAATTAATTTTACTTTTTATATTATGCAATTTTCTCTTCCAATTTACCTGTGCCATGATTACCTCATGTTTCCCCTTATAATATCTATTTTTGTAAATCACTTTGGTCTTTTAATTTTTCTTCTAGTTACTGGGAGCTCTTTGAGGTACAAAGTATTGCATGTTAATGGGTGATATAATCACATCAGAATTTTAGAAAATTTTTATTATGATAACAAGAGAAACAGGTGGGGGATAAAGGCACGAGAGGGCATAATAGAAAACAACAGCAAAATCTAGTGAATTAAAAAGAAATTTGGAGAGGAGAAAACAGAAATTAGAAAAATTCATGAGACAGAGGTCTGTTTTTGTCACCAGTTGGATGCATATACTTGAGTTAAATTAAATGGAGGAAGTAAACTTTGGTTTCTGTCCTGGAAAATCTGGTGGATGGTAGTACAGGGACACAGAAAGAGAAGCAGATGTGAGAAGCACATTTTGAGTTTAGGATTCTCTGGAATATGTTGGTAAATATATTCATTGGAAATTTGGAGATACAGAATAGGCATGCAGAAAGGCATCCTGACGATGAGATGTAAAAGATTTTATTTATTTATTTGAAAGAGAGAGAGAGAGATAACAAGTAGGCAGAGAGGCAGGCAGAAAGAGAGGGGAAGCAGGCTCCCCGCCGAGCAGAGAGCCCGATGTGGGGCTCGATCCCAGGACCCTGAGATCATGACCTGAGCCAAAGGCAGAGGCTTTAACCCACTGAGCCACCCAGGCACCCCAGAAGATAGATAATTAAATATAAATACAGACATTCAACCCTATGACTAAGAATTGAAATTATTTTTAAAAATTTTTGTTTGAATTCCAGTTAGTTAACATACAGAGTGGTATGAGTTTCAGGTGTACAATATAGTGATCCAACACTTCCATACAACACTCGGTGCTCATCACAGCTGCACTCCTGAACCCCCCCCCCCCATCTATTTCACCCATCTACCCATCCCCTTCCCTCTGGTAACCATCAGTGTGTTCTCTATAGTTAAGAATCTCTTTCTTGGTTTGCCTCTTTTCCCCCTTATGTTCATTTGTTTTATTTCTTAAATTCCACAGATGAGTGAAATATCATTTGGTATTTGTCCTTCTCTAACTTCTTTTGCTTAGCATAGTACTCTCTAGTTCTATCCACGTCATTGCAAATGGCAAGTTTTTATTCTTTTTGATGGCTGAGTAATATTCCATTACATATTGATATACATACAATCTCTTCTTTATCCATTCATCAGTCAATGGACCCTTGGGTTTTCCATAATTTGGCTACTAGAGATAATGCTTTATAAACATCAGGGTGCATGTATCCCTTTAAATTAGTATTTTGCATCCTTTGGGCAAATAATTGGTATTGCAATTGCTGGATCATAGGGTAGTTACATTTTTAACTTTTTGTAGAACCTCTATACTGTTCTCCAGAGTGGCTGCACCAGTTTCAATGCCCACCAACAGTGGTTCCCCTTTCTCCACATCCTCAACAAAACCTGCTGTTTCCTGTGCTGTTAACTTTAGCCATTTTGACTGGTGTGAGGTATTATCTTACTGTAGTTTTGACTTGTATTTCCCTGGTCATGAGTGATGCTAAGCATCTTTTCATGTGTCTGTTGGCCATCTGTATGTCTTCTAGGTAAAATGTCTATTCATGTCTTCTGCCCATTTTTGAATTGACTTATTTATGTTTTGGGTGTTGAGCTGTATAAGTTCTTTATATATTTTGGATATGAACCCTTTATTGGATATGTCACTTACAAGTATTCTCTCCCATTTCATTGGTTAGCCTTTTAGCTTTGTTGATGGGTCCCCTTGCTATGCAGAAGACTTTTATTTTGATGAAGCCCCAATAGTTTAGTTCTGCTTTTGTTTCCCTTGCCTCAGAAGACATATCTAGTAAGAATTTTTGATATTGGAAGAGACTGTTCATGGAGAGCAGATAGAATTAGTGGTGTACTATATTGTGGTGAAAATTGATATTTAAAGGACTAGCAGACAAAGCAGACTGCATAATGAGAAAAAAAAAAAGACCAAAGAAGAAAAGAAAGTCTAAAATTAAGTTTCAAGGAGTAAAGGGTTTTAAAAGTATGTCCCCTAGTAGACAAAAGTTCAAGTAGGAGGAATGATGGAAGGGGTATGTATAGTAACTGGAAGATGGTGGGTGACCTGGGATGCAGCAGTTTCACGGACTGGAGGAAGAAAGACTGATTACATGGATCTGAAGACTAACTAGGCATTCAGTTCATTTGTTACAGAATCACTGTAAGACTGGAGAGAGGTCAACATAAATAAGAAAACCTCTGACCTGTATAACATGAAGATAAATGCAAAATTCCCCAATAAGATCTTGTTGGATCCATTTAAAAAATACACTATGATTTATTTAAGATCCCTTTAAAGTATAATCTCATGGCACTTCCTAATCAAACACTGCATAGAATAGGTCAAAGGAGAAAAGCTGCATTAACTCATTTCAAAGACGTTAGAAAAATTCACCATTTTTCTCTCACAAAACTTCTGAGTAAATCTTTTTAAAGATTGTATTTATTTATCTGACAGAGAGAGAGATCGCAAGTAGGCAGAGGCAGGCAGCAAGGTGGAGGGCGGGGGAAGCAGGCTCCCCGCCGAGCAGAGAGCCCCATGCGGGGCTCCATCCCAGGACCCTGAGATCATGAACCAAGCTGAAGGCAGAGGCTTAACCCACTGAGCCACCCAGGCGCCCAACATCTGAGTAAATCTTAATGAACTAAGATTTGAAGGGAAATTTTAATACAAAAGGGATAATTTAGTCCAAAAGTTCAATATAATATTTAAAAGCAAACATAACCTTTCTGATTTTATAAGATGAAATCATTGAAATAAAATAATAGAAATCAATATAGAGAAAGGCAAATATAATTCTGCTCCTTTTGGAGACACTACCATTGTTTCAAATAAAGAAGGCTTAGGGCCTATTTTCTACAGAGGCACCATTGGTTACCATCTAATCTTGGGGTAAACAGTTACGTTCATATCTTCCTGGCTAGATCTGGAAGACTTAATTATCATTGTCTTCTATTATCACTCCAGCTTATGGTTTCTTTTCCCCCAAAACTTATTTTAATCATTTAACGCATAAGTAGACTATCTTGCAGAAACTCTTGGACTGTAATTTACTCTTATATTTTACCTTAAAATTTTTGGAAAAAATTTTACTCTTATATTTTTCCAAAAATTTTAAGGTTTTATTTTGCCATCAATTGTGTACTAATATGTATGTGATTGTGGGGTGAGTGGGGGTATTCCATAATTCTGTTATTACTATGAAATCTGATTGGCATTGCTGTAGAATTCTATCACGGTCAATGTAAAGACCATAAGAGGAAAGTATTTGACATAATAGTCTTTGCCCTTTGTACCCCATCTATCCTTGCTGGCTTTAACAAAACAATGTGAGAAAGATATAAGAAATGTGTTTGACAGGTCTAGGAGTATTTAACAAATGCATACACCTTAATTAGTTAAGATTTTCCTCTCACTTTCCCAGTGTTAACATTTTTCTATTTGTAAGCTGCCCTGAAGATCTATGACACAAGGATTTTTGCAAGTATGCTAAGATAGGCTGTCGGGCATTTCTGTTGCCTAGATGGCAAGGGGGCAGGTGCTCAATAGCTGTAGTAAATACACTGAGCCTTGAGGGTCATGGGTGTGTGGGCTCAGGTGTCCTATTGCACTGGTTGTAAGTTATGTGACTTTGAGTAAGTAGCTTATGTTTTGTGACTCAGTTTCCTCATCCATAAAAGGGATGATGGTATCTACCTCTTAGATTAATTGTGAAGATTGATATGTGATATACACATATAGAAAAGATTAATTGAGATATACAAGGTTATACACACATGCAGACACATAGTTTTAAATAAGGCCTTAATAAGAACTAATAAATTACCTACTCTAAATGTTTTGGACTCAATATAAATTCAGATTTTTTATAGTTATAGAAATGAAAAATTGAATAAAATGTTTGTTGATCTACAAAGATAATCAGTCCTTTGCAGGACTGATCTCCAGGCATCGCTTGTGTGGTAACCATTGTCCCATTGTAGACTTCTCATAAATGCGTTGTGATGCATGCTGTCCCTTAATATTTGAGTGCTTACAAGTGATTTACTGTATGTTGAAAGATGTATGACCACTTGGCTGGATAAAATCTTAGCAATGCATTCTTTCCTTGAGTTCCTTGAAATGTTTTACTTCTGTTTTCTTTCTTTGTAAGATATTCTCAAGGTAATACCAAAATTACTTTCTGTCCTTTCCTCCCTGCTGAGCAGGAAGTCAGACTCTGAACTGGATCCTAGGACCCTGGGATCATGACCTAAGTCAAAGGCAGATGCTTAATCAACTGAGCCACCCAGTGCCCCACCTTTCTAAATAAGTTCATGATACCTTGAAGCCTAAAGAATTCTCATTTTCTTTACATATTTTAAAATCCAATCATTTTATTAAGATCAGCCTTGGTTGGAATTAACCTTTCTAGGTGAATTTTTTTCCAAGTGTATATGATGCCCTTTTGGTGTATATTATGGCATTCATTTCCTAGAAATTATTTTAGATTATAGATTGTAATCTTATTATAATCTAAATATAATAATATTATTAAAAAATTATAGACTTCTTTTTCATTCTAAAAGTTCCTTGGGCCCTTTTGCAATAAATTACTAACCTACCATCCTCAGACATAAAAAGTTATTATCACAATATTTCTTACTTTTCTAAAGTTTTGATTAAATGGGATCATAAAGTATGTATCATTTTGTATTTGACTTCTTTCATTTCACATAAATGTTTTTGGGAGTCATTGATTTCAGATAATAAAAAAGTAAAACAAAATGGGCCAGATAATTTCAAGTAATGTTAAAGGTTACAAGCAAAATAAAACAAGTTTAAAATTAGAGAATGTCTTTCTTACCAGAGGAAAGACTGGGGTTTATTTCACAGCAGAGCCCTGAGTAAACTTTTTTGAAGTAGAGGCATTTAAGTCGTGACATAAATAAGACGTAGAATGTCAGGGTTCCTGGGTGGCTCAGTCTGTTGAGCGTCTGACTCTTGATTTTGGCTCAGATCATGAACTCAGTGTTGTAAGATTGAGCCCCACGTTGGGATCCAAGCTGAGCATGGCACCTGCTTAAGATTCTCTCTCTCCTCTCCCTCGGCCTCTCCTTCTGCTATTTTTTTTTCTCTTTCTCTCTCTCTCTCTCAAAAAAAAAAAAAAAAAAAAAAAAAAAGAATGTCAAGTGAAAAACTAGGAACAGAATATTTCAGATAAAAGTAACAATGGAGCATGAAGACTTGGAGTCAAGAACAAGGAATAAAAAGCAGGCTCCCGTGGCTGGAGTGTAGTCAAACAGGTGGAGGAGCAAGTAGGGGAAAATGCAGTTAGAGAAGGAGACCAGGGCTTTTAAGAGGCATTAGAGACTATGGTGTGGAATTGGTTTTTACCGGATACAACTGGAAGATTTTAAGTGGGAGGAGAGGAATGGTCAGATTTACGTTTTACAAAACTGGTCAAGAATAGAAGCAAAGACTATAGTTAGGAAACTGCTGAAATTGCCAAGGCAGAGTTCGTGGCACTTTGGACTGAGATAGCGTAATTTGAAGGCAGAGGGGACAGCACTTTCCAATGTATTGGATTTGGAGAGTAAGAAAAAAACAAATAGGAATTAAGATATCTTCTAAGTTTTGGCTTGGGCAACCATGTAGATGAGAATTGCTGGGGAAGAAACATGTTTTCTTTTAGCCATGTTATGTTTGGTATCCAAATGGAGATAATTTTTTTTTTAAAGATTTTATTTATTTATTTGACAGAGAGAGATTACAAGTAGTCAGAGAGGCAGGCAGAGAGAGAGAGGAGGAAGCAGGCTCCCTGCTGAGCAGAGAGCCCGATGCGGGACTCGATCCCAGGACCCTGAGATCATGACCTGAGCTGAAGGCAGAGGCTTAACCCACTGAACCACCCAGGCGCCCCGAGATAATTTTTTTTTATAAAAGATGTACTCTTTACAGAAATACTGTTTTATTTATTTCTGTCAGATGAGTTTTTTTTAGAAAAACAATTTTTAAATAAAATTAATAACTGAGCAAAATTTTTCTGCTATTTGTAATTATTTTACTACTAATAGCTCTAATGAGAAAGACACTTGTAATAACTGTGGGGCAGGTTTCATGCTTACTTTCAAATGAATCTTAAGGTATGTCCAATGTCCACTAGGTACCCAAAGAACATGAGCATGAAAATCCCAGTTATTTAGGAACCCTTGTTTTATTGACAAAGAGCAGAGTTTCCTAAAGGGAAAATTGATAAGAAAAATTAGTCTTCAACACCTAAGTAAATTTTCTATGCAAGCTTTTTATGCATGCTACTTTGCTCTAATTCATCTGAATTAGAAGTATAAGGTATGAGCATCATCTGTCTAAGCCTAAATCCAGTTCCAACACCCAACATCTTGAGTTGTTCCAAGACAGCCCAACAAAGTAAAAGTCTGGATTTTTTTTTTTTTTTAACTTCTACAGTGAGAGCTGTCTCTTTCACTGACCAAGGCTCGCAAGATGAGAAAATAACCAAACATGATAAAAAGATCTTGATTTAGGGGCAAATGACCAGAGTTGTAGGTGAAACTAGGGTCTCCTTTATGCATTACTTTTCAGAATTATCTTGGATAAGTTGATGCTAGGTGCTATTAACAAAACAAAACAAAACAAAACAAATAACAACATAAAAAATAAGAGTAAGCAATAATTATTCCTTTGAATGCTATGTCCATTGTGATGAGATGTAAGTTCTGTATTCATTGGCAGAGTAACCTAGATTAAAGAGTTAGATCTTTAAAATTTGACCTTTAATCAGACCTAAAATTAGACCTTTAAAATGGTCTAATAGAGAGAACTTCCTCACCTTGATAAAGAGCAACTTCAGTATTTATAGCTAACATCATACTTAATGATGGGAAGCTAGATGCTTTTCCACTAAGATTAGGAACAAAGCAAGAATGTCACCTCTCATCATCCCTTTCAACACTGTGCTAGCTAATGCAGTAAGACAAAAAAGGAAATAAAATGTATACAGATTGGGAAGAAAAAAATAGGGGTGCTTGGGTGGCTCAGTGGGTTCTGCCTTCAGTTCATGTCATGATCTCAGGGTCCTGGGACTGAGTCCCGCATCTGGCTCTCTCCTCAGTGGGGAGCCTGTTTCCTCCTCTCTCTCTGCCTGCTGCTCTGCTAACTTGTGATTTCTCTCTCTCTGTCAAATAAATAAATAAAATCTTAAAAAAAAAAGAAAAAATATAACATTGTTTGTACATAACATGGTTCAACAGAAAAATCCCAAAGAATCACCACCACAACCAACAAACCATGGTTTGTTGGAACAAAAGTGATTACACTAAGGTTGTAGGATATAAGATTAATATCCAAAAGTCAACTGGTTTCCCATATAATAGCAATGAAAAACTAGGGTTCAAAGTTCAAAACAGTATCACTCAAAGTAGCACCAAAAAACTGAAATACTTAGGTAGAAATATAACAGAATATGTACAAGATCTATATGAGGAAAACCATAAATATCTGATGAAATAAAAGATCAAATAAGAAGACAGATACTTCAAGTTTCATCAATTAAAGAGACTCACTATTGTTAAGATCCTAACCTTCTCAATTTGATATATAGTTTCAACACAATCTCTACCAAAATCTCAGGAAGTTATTTTGTGGATTTCAGCAAACTGCTTCTAGCTTATATGGAAAAGTCCAAGAATAAGAATCACCAATGGAGTACTTAAGACCAGAGAGCAAAGTCAGATCTATGACATGACTTGGGTTCAAGACATACTATAAGGCTACACACAATAGTAGAGACAAGTGCTATGATGGAAATAATAAATTTTGCATGTATTTGTTTTGATACTGTATTTTGTGATATATATCCCCTCAAAATAATGAAAATTATTATCATTCTTATAAGTAAAAAATAGTCTTCAAAAATTACTATATAGAATTGTGGTCCATAGGAAAATACAGCTTAATGTATTTTTTTAATGAAGAAAGAAAAACGAAATCAAATTGGCTCAGTCATTAAGCATCTACCTTTGGCTCAGGTCATGATCTCAGGGTCCTGGGATCAAACCCCACATCAGGCTCCCTGCTCAGTGGGGAATCTGCTTCTCCCTCACCCACTCCCCCTGCTTGTGTTCCCTCTCTCACTGTGTGTGTCTCTCTCTGTCAAATAAATAAAAATCTTAAAAAAAAAAAATCCTGTAAGTATGAAATGAAAATGTTCCAGAGCTCATTTACATAGAGACATGGAAAATTTCCATCACAATCACACTGTGTTTTCTAACAAATGGATTCTATAAAGTTAGACTTTACAATGTTTTGAGAAACAATGTCAAATATGCATTGCAAGAAACTACTGAGAGTAAGTCCTTCATTGCAATTTTCAAGTGCCCTTCTTTTCACCTAACAATATCTATTCACAAGTCTACAATGAATGAAAACTTCCTTTAATAATTTATTTGTGCTGCATATGAGACTATTTTGAACAGCCAGTTACATAAAGCATTGTCTATTTTCCAGTGCATCTGGTAGACATGCTGTATGAATGAATAATGGAAGAGTCAATAGCGTACAAATTAGATAAGGAGACCTAGTCCTTTACAACTTGAAGTCTAGATTCAAATTTTCCTTTCCTTGCTAATCTATAGAAACCTAGATGCTAAATTTTAGAAAACAATTATATAAAATAATACTTACAGTACTAACCAACAAGGTGGATCTCAAACATCTGGTTTTCAGACCTCTCTGCACTCCTAAAAATCACTGAGTATCTCAAAGAGTTCTTTTTTCATCTGTTTTATGTCATTTAACGTATGAGGAATTACAGAGAATATTAAAAATGATTCATAAATTTATTTTAAGAAAACAATAACTCCTTTATTATTTATCTAAATAATTATATATTTTTAAAAAGCTAATTAAAGAAAAAAGCAGTACCATTTTACATTTTGCAAGTCTCTTAATTGTTTGGCTAAATAAAAGAGAGCTGAATTCTTGTATCTGTCTCTAGATTCAACTTATTGGCATTTTGTACCTCAAGAAGCCTGAGAAAAACTCACTGCATGTTCATGTAAGAATGAGAGGGGGAAAAGGCAGCATCCTTGTATTTTTTTTAAATACAGTTTTGAGGGCGCCTGGGTGGCTCAGTGGGTTAAGCCGCTGCCTTCGGCTCAGGTCATGATCTCAGGGTCCTGGGATCGAGTCCCGCATCGGGCTCTCTGCTCGGCAGGGAGCCTGCTTCCTCCTCTCTCTCTCTCTCTGCCTGGCTCTCTGCCTACTTGTGATTTCTCTCTGTCAAATAAATAAATAAAATCTTTAAAAAATAAATAAATAAATAAATAAATAAATACAGTTTTGACTTCACCAACCCATAAAAGACTTGTGGACAGCCAGCAGTCCCCAGACCAAACTGTGTGAACTACTGAACTAAGTTTTACTGAATACGTATAATGTGTTAGATAGCAGTGCTTCCTGTGAATAATCTCATTTGAACATAAAGATGGAAATCGTGTCTGAAAAAGAAAGAGAGATCTTTATAAGCACCAAGTTCAATAAAAATGCCCATTCTGGCCACTGCTTCATTTCTTTCTTTCTGACTCCAATAAATTATCTACCCACTAATGTCTATTTTTACTTTTTGCAACATTCCTTTTCCTCATATAGTCATTATTGGGTATTTCTCTCCCTATTCACCACACACACACACACACACACACACACACACACTCCCCTGACTCTGGGAAACTTAAGTGAAGGAAGGTTTACTTACTAGAAAATAATGTTCCAACATTTCTCAAATTTACAGGGCATGGAACAAATCAGGAAAGAGGTCACTTTCCTATCATATAAATAAAGAACTAATGTCCCACACATTCTGTATTCCGTTTGAATTAAAAGCAAGTTTGGCAGGCTTCCAAAGTTTGAGAATGGCATTTGTTTGGTACCTTGCCATACATTTATTACACTACTCAATAAATAAAAATCTAAGATAAGATTGTCATTTTAATGCATCAATGACAGCAAAAAAATAGAGGAATCAAAAAGCAAATATCTTTGTGGCATGGTTTTAGAAGGTCTAATAGGAAAGATATTTTGAATCTTCTGGTCAAATATATATATATTTTTTACAAGTGGGAAAACAGATACAAGTAAAACGCCTAAGTTAAAAAGAGTGATAGTTATTTAAATGGATACAAATGTGACTTTTCATGGATATTGATACTTGGCTGTATGACAGCATATTGACATTCCTTGTAAATATTCCATGAAATAATTTAATTCACCTGCTTTAAAAAAACAAAGATTCTACCATTTATTTGACAGAGAGAGAGAGAGAGAGCGAGAGCGAGCTTGCACATTTAAGAGGAGTGGCAGAGGGAAAGGGAGAAGCAGGCTCCCACTGATCAGGGAGCCCAATGTGGGGCTTGATCCCAGGACTTAGAGAGAATGACCTGAGCAAGGGAGACACAACTGACAGCTACCCAGTGTGCCCTCACCCAGTTTTTATTATATAGTTGGCAGGTAACAAGTTCCAGTCTGAGTCAAAGAGAAATTCACATTTCAATTCCATAATCAATTACATTATTGCATGTGTTGCTATTTATAGCTAGAGTGTTTTAATATAAAGTGTTTTGTATTAATAGTGTTTTAATATAAAGTGTTTTGAATTTATCATCGGAGCATCCCTTTGGATACCTCAATTCGAAGAACTCATGACATCACATTTCATTGTGTGTAGATAACACTTCACGTAGTACTGAAAGTCAGTGTTAATAGAAGTTGAGTCTTTGGTAACAGAGAACTTACTGTTAGGTCAGGTGAGGCACCAACGGAAGGTTTTCATACAAAGTTTACAGAACATTGAAGTCAGCAGTGATAATTTCAATCTGTATTTAGTATTTTAAACCCTGAGATTAGTCATACTATGAGCACATTTCTATATGGATGAGGGAAGTTTATGACCCACCAGACGGTGGACTACTTCACTAGTATTGGTTCTGCTTCACCGGTGTGGGTTCACTTAATGTACAAGGCATCATAATGTCAGTTCCAGTATGAACTCTCCAAATGATAAAACAGGTACTTGCCTAATTCACACCTGTCCTCCCTCACAACACACCAAGACAAAATCCAAATGATCTCCGAGAAGAATAATATGAATTTCTTTATTCAGAGTACCCACTGTTGATGCGTAAACTGTTTTAGGAAATTTAGATCATCTGTATGCCTATGTTTTCCACTTTTAACTTATAGAGTTTAAATATGAATGAAAATTTAACATAAAGACATATGAAATATTATATAGTGTGTTAAAATGTATACTTCATATTTTAATGTTATTTCTTTACTTCTGCAAAAATATGATTCTCATTCATGACTTAAAACTCAAAAGTATATCAGTACATTTTTATTAAAAAGAGTTGTGACTGGTACACAATCCTCTATAAAGTATAGGGATAGATCATATTTCATTGTAACATTATACTGTTGTGAAATGTATAGAGAATTTCAAACCAGTAAAAGAAGTGAAATAATATCTCTAGTGAGGTTAGTGATTGGGCTCATTTTTTTTTCTTCTTTTTTGGCGAAAGTTTTGAAAATAGTAACAATGAACTCAAATTCTGTATTACTTTGCACTCTCTACTCTAGGAATTACTTTTAAAATAGTGATATTAATAATTATATATTGATCATTCAAAGACCAAAAAATATATTCCTGGATACATTAGTATATAGTTACATTATCACCAGAATAAAGAATACATTTCATTCTATTACATAATACAAACTAACTTAACTCCAGGGTTTTGTTCACTACGCTGAATTTTTAATGATGGTGCAAAGCTGTGTTTTTACTCAGGTTGGGTGAAGGTCCATGGGCATATTAATCTATTCCTGAGTGGCAGTATCCCTCCCCCTTTATTCTAATAGCTATAAAGTCACTCCTATTTTACTCATTGTATTCATGGGCAAATATGTCAGTTGGTTCTAAATGCATTACCTAAAGCACATTTGACAAACCAGGCACTACTATATACTTAAAAAGTAACAGGAACCAATGCCAGGACTACAATGAGACATGAATTAGGCGACAGGCTGCTCACTTCCTCTACTTAGGACATTTTTCCTTTCACAATTTCTCCTTTTACATTTTCTTTATGTTTTACACCTTTCTTTTACATCTTTTTCAATACCAGGATACAATGACCCCCTTCAGCTCTGAAAACCATGCTAATCAGGCAGATTTCATAGCTAGAGGCAAACTTCTTAGTCTGTTTCTCCAATAGCCATATGATTAAAATAGCGTAGACATTTTATGACTCAGGACAATTGGATGATACAGTATAAATATTCCAAAATAATAAATGTGGTAGTCTGAAGCAAGACCACCATCATCTCTCACCAACCTGGTGGAGTTCACACTGCAACAATATGAGCCCTGGAAAAGCAGTTTAATTTTCTGTTCCTAAGAGAAAATATCTGGGTGGGTGGTCCAGAAATACTACTTCATAAATTAATTTAGGTAGATGCTTTTTCTTTCAGTATCCAAGGTGTTTTACATACACATTGGAATGGATGACTATTTGCTTTATCTGTTGAATGACTCATGTAATGATAACCATGTGTGTTTGCTTTCTGTACACCAACACAGTTATCGGCTGGATGACCTAGTATTGACATCTTATCCTAGTAACTAATACCCACTTACTAGTTGGAGACATCTCTTTTGAAATTTAAATCCCCACTCAAATTTAATCAACAGTTGGACAAAAGCCAAATTTAACTCTTGAAAACTAGTCAAAATCCCTGTGACATTCCTCCTTCTGATTTACCACCTCTGGTATTAGCCAGCACTCTGGTCACTGACCATAATCACAGGTCTGGCCACTGGAATTAACACAAACCTCAAAAGAAAAAAAAATCAATTCCATTTATAGAAATGGAAGTTGGGGAGTTATGATGAGGGAATGACTAGTTTTGGTCCAGCAGTTTAACAGAAGAGTTAGCATTTCCAGAATTAAAAAGTATAGATTAATGAATCCAGTACTTGCTGCTGTTTCCAAAAGCTAAATGTATAAGAGCTTATGTAGGTAGTTATGCACATATTAATTTTAAAGAGAACTTTTAATTGCAATATAACATACATACAGAAAAATACATAAACCACAACTATAAAGCCTAAAGAAATTCAACAAAAATGCACCCATATGATTAGCACCTAGGTCAAGAAATTAAACATTTTCATCACTCCAAAAACTATGCATCCTTTCAAGGTCACCAATTCCTGAACAGTAAGGATAATCCTGATTTTCAAGCTGCGATTTCTAAGATAGTTGGTCTTGTGTATGTTGTATTTTCAAATTCAAGGGTATTTGGTGGGGACTCCATTTTATCTGATGATAAGTATTAACTAATTTAAGCTCAACTGGTGTAATTAGTGGAGGGATTGATAGATATCTTAATGCTTCAGAAAACCAGAGTTAGAAAAGTATTTTAAACAAAACTTATTATTCCATTGATGTATAATATATATTAAAACACATTCTGGGGAGCGTAAGTGGAAATGAGAAAATCTGATCTTTCTTCCAACTGATGTCCTAGATATGAGTACTGTATCTCTTGAATTGATTACAAATTAGTGCTATAAAGTCAGACATGACTTCAACTATTGACTGTGTCACTTGCTAGGTATTTGATCTTAAGCAGATAAACTTCCTTAATCTTTACTTTCTTCTTTTGTAATAGAGATTATAACAGAACATAATTCATAATGCTTATAGAATTTAAAGGAGGTAATGTCCAAAGTAGTTATCTTGATCCTGGGATATAGGAAGTTCCCAATAAATTATAATTACAATCCATACCCTTTGATTGGCATACGTCATTTCAAGGAAGCCATTCTAATGATACAATACAAAATACAGGAAAGCTTTTTGCACAAAATCATCACTGTAATGATATTTATAGAAAAAATAGATATAGTAGACAAGTTTATTCAAGGTTAAAAATAAAATGGACTGGAAAAACACACCCTAAATTTGCAAAACATCATATAAAATATTGATTTTACTCATTGTATTCATGGGCAAATATGTCAGTTTTGAATAGTATTTGAATAGTATTTTGAATAGTATTTTGTTCCTTCCTATAAGATTTGAATAGTATTTTGTTCCTTCCTATAATATTACAACAGTGAGCAAATATTGAAAGATATATCTTTTCCTGATTAACACTGACACTGTTCAGTGTTAATAAATAAAATAAGTAAAATAATAAATAAAATAATAATAAAATAATAAAATAATAATAATAAATAAAATAAATAAATAAGTAAAAATAAAAGTCACTTTTATTTTTAAATGACTAGGATCATCGGTCTTGTGATGAAAAACCATATGCAACTTAAATGAAGCTTGGACAGTCTCTTCAACAAATGGTGTTGGGAAAATCAGACAGGAAAATGCAAAAGAATGAAACTGGCCCATTTGTATAAATCATACACACAAAAAAACCTCAAAATGGGTGAAAAACTTATATGTGAAACAAGAAACCATTAAAATCCTAGAGGAGAACCAAGGCAAAAACCTCTTTGGCACTGGCTATCTTCTTACTAGATTGGCAGCTTCTTACGTCTCCTGAGGCAAGGGAAACAAAAGAAAAAGTAAATAAAGTGTTGGGCCTACATCAAAATAAAAAACTTTGCATTGGTGGTATAGTGGTTAGCATAGCTGCCTTCCAAAATAAAAAACCTCTACACAGCAAAGGAAACCATCAACAAAACTAAAAGGTAACTTAGGGTATGAGAAAAGATATTTGCATATGATATATGTGATAAAGGGTTAGTAAACAAAATATCTAAAGAACTTACCAAACTCAACACCCAAAACACAAATAATCCAGTTAAAAATTGGGCAGAAAACAAGAATAGACATTTTTTTTCAAAGAAGACATACAGATGGCCAACAGACACATGAAAAGATGTTCAACATCACTCATCATCAGGGAAATACAGATCAAAACTACAAGACATCATCTTATGCCAGTCAGAACAACACAGGAAACAACAGATTTTGGTAAGGATGCGGAAAAAGGGGAACCTCTTACACTGTTGGTGGGAATGCAAGTTGGTGTGGCCACTCTGGAAAACAGCATGGAGGTTCCTCAAAAGTTAAAAATAGAGCTACTCTATGACTCAGTAATTGCACTACTAGATATTTACCCAAAGGATAAAAAATACTAATTCAAAGGAATACATGCACCTTGATGTTTTTAGCAGCATTTCTACAATAACCAAATTATGGAAGGAGCCCAAGTGTCCATCAACTAATGGACTATTGGAATATTACTCAGCCATAAAAAGAACAAAACCTTGCCATTTGCTAAGATATGGGTGGAGATAGTGAATGGAATATTACTCAGCCATAAATAATGGACTATTTCTTAGCCATAAAAAAAGAGTGAAATCTATTTGCAAAGATATGGATGGAGCTAGTGAGTATTATGCTAAATGAAGTATGTCAGAAAAAGACAAATACCATACGATTGCATTCATACGTGGAATTTAAGAAGCAAAACAAATAAGCAAAAGAGGGAGAAAAAAGAGAGGGAGGCAAACCGAGAAACAGACCCTTGACTCTAGAGAACAAACTGATGGTTACCAGAGGGGAGGGAAGGATGGTTAAAAGAGGTGATGGGGACTAACCCCCTGCTGTGGTGAGCACCAGATCATGTATGGAAGCAACGAATCACTAAACTCTGTATTTGAAACTAATAGTACACTGAATATTAACTAGCTGGAACTTAAATAAAAACTTGGAAAGTTTAAAAAAAAAAAAGAATGTTACTCTCATCCTGGTCTTGGTAAACTTAGGTATTGAGTTTCGACTCAATGCTCTATCCACCTCACAAGTATGAACAAGAGGTTCAGAAAAATATATGTAGCATAACAATAGCTTTATTCTATTTTAATTATGTATTTCAGTTACTCTTTGACATATTCAGTTCAAATAAATGGGCAATTCTATTCCAAAAAAAAAAAAACAAAGAACCATATGGTCCAGGAAACAAGAAAGGGAGGGGGTAGAAGATTCTAGTTGTGATAAAGAGGTGAATAAGACCTTTTAGTTTTTTACTTTTCAATAAGCACTGGTCAGAGCACTATTTATTGTAACCAAGAGGCTTGCATTTCATTTTAGAGATTCTGATGTTGATTTCTGAGTTCATGCTCCTTTTTACAAAACAGCAGAACACAAACTCCATTTGGTTCACTTTTTTTAACTTGTGTGAAGGATTTTAATGTTTTAAGATTTTTCCTTTATACCTTCACACCATTTCCTCTCCTTTATAACACTGACAAAACTGTTGTCTAACAGAAAGTTGTTGATCAATAAATTTTGAGAACCTTACTGAGTTATTCCTGGGATGTCCATTTTGGCCAACCACAAAATTCAAAGGTTCATAATTAAAATAGGACCAAACTATAATTTTTTTTTTTATCAGTGCGTCATTCATTCTTCTAGCAAACACTGAATGATCATTATATAATCCAAGGCCCTGGGCTAGAGGAATTGATAAGAGCTAATTCTGTCTTGGCTAGTTGAGCCTTGGGCAGTTTTTATACAGAATACATAAAGTTACTGCTTAGTGACTTAATGAGGCAGAGCCTAAATTACTGCCTAGATGTAAAGCCCTGCCTTCACAGTTGACTAGAAGGCCATTAGGAGGTCAATCTAGCTATTGTGTTTGTATTAATGAAAAACTTAGATACAATTCATTGCTTAGCCACTGCATGTTATGACAAAAATAAAATTTAAAAATCTCAAAGGTTGACTCAAAGTTATGTCTTAGCTTTTCAGGGAAATACTTTAACTACTTCATGTCAGTCTTGGTGCCTTGCTACCACTTATGCCGTATATAAAACATCATTTTGCTTTTCTCTTCCTCAAAAATCCTTGAAACAAAAATAAAATGTATTTGTAGGAATTGTATTTCTGTGAATTTTTAAGAGAGTTTATAGTTAACACTTTCACTAAATTTATAGTTAACACTTTCACTAAAGCTTTCTCTATATCAATAACAACATCCTGAGAATATAATACCAGACCATCTTTTCAAACAAAAGGGAAAAGAGTGTTTGGTGTTTGTTTGATAAATACATTAATATACTTCAAAGACTTCTGTGTCTGTTGATCAGATGAATTATAACTAAGAGTGATGTCTAGATAACCTCCATTCTTTAATAATACAGAGACAGAATTTTCTAAAAATGCCATGTTAGTAGATGATTTAAGAGAGAATAAGTAACATGATTGTAATGATATAGAGGAATTTATGCTTGGAAAAATAGGCTAATTATGCTGACTATATAAATTCTTAGTTTTTTTTTTCCTCCCAAACTAGTATTCTGTGTATTTAATCATTCAAAGCAATATATAAAAAGATAGATAAAATAAATATATTCAATATTAAAAGCATGTAAAAATTTGATTATAAAAATCAAATGACCAAACTATCCTGTTAAAGACCTAGAATGCTAAAGATGAAGAAGACATACCTATCAAGAGTCATAGTCAATCCTTACATAATTTGAGAGAAGTAGTAATAAGGTCATAGGTCAAAAATTTCAAGATTCTACAGTAATTATAAATATTAGAATGATTTTTTTCCTTTTAATGATTTTATTAGTATGGTCACAAAATTGACATCTATAGTACACTGATAACATAGCTGAATACAAATATTTGAAATAAGTAACTTATATAAATGCCACAGGTTTTAAAATGTCAACTCTACATGACCATGCATTTCCCATGCTTTGCATCTGTACCCTCAAGTTGCACGATTCAATGTATCTTTGTCCTGTGTCTCTGTGTACACCTCAGCTAGGTGGATCAGGAGCTATTGAGCCATTTTGCAGATACAGATTTTCAAGCACAACAGTGGTGAACTCAGGCATTCCATGGAGCATGGTGGCAACATTGGGTTTTGCTTGGTTTGGTAAAAATGCAACTACCCACAACTGCTTGCGTGAGCCACCTGATTCCCTGGACCTTGGGATAAGCACAAAGGGTATTTTGCTATCCCTGCATTAGGTCAGCAGACAGAATCTCTACCTGTGTTTTCACTCCAGAGGAAAAGTCTAGAATTGAGATGCTGTTGATGATACAGCTGGAAACAAGGTAAGATTCATGAGAGTTATTAATAGCTGTCAATTAATCCAGGGGTTGTAATCATTCTTAACATACATCATGCAGGAATTCAGATCAGATGTTTTAATTTTTATAAATGCAGATATTCCAAAGTCAGTCAAGCTTACGTAGAGACCTAAGAACTGTTAACAGTGTTATCCCTAAAGGGTGACATGTATTGGATGGGAAGGATGAAGAAAGGAGATAACATTTACAGAGAATACTCAACATCCTGTTTCACATGGGTAATTTCTTACTTTAAAACATAAAGTTGAATACTCAGGAAGACTCTGAGTAAAAGAAATGTCAATTGTTGAACCTTTTAGAGTTTAGAAATCTTTTCTGTTTTTAATTGTCATTTCCTGATCTTGTTTTTCAGGTTGGCACATAAACTTGGCTTGCCGCTCTCTGTGGAGACCACAGTCTGATTGTGGATATCCCCTGCTGTCCATGGATGTCACCATAGGTGTAATCTAGTCACAAGGACAGAATGTTTACAACGGTTTCTGTTTCAACTCTGATCATCTCTAACTGGTATATACAACACAATTTCTTTTTCATTAAAACCATGAATTATACATGAAAGTGATTGGTATGAGATGATAATCACGTACACACTTAAATTGAATACATGGCTTATGAGCAAGTCCAGGGTGGAAAAACATGGATGATGGGCAGAAATCATGGTCAGATGATGCAAGCTAAAGAACTGGATGATGAAAAGACCATTATTTTCTTGACAACTATTCATCTCTTGGCTGGATAATAGCAAAATGCATCACTTTCCAAGTCATTCAGTATTTGCAGTAGGTACAGGAGAAGAGACGGGCTTGTGTCCCTAAGTTTGGTAACAGCCACATTTGAAAGCTGACCTCTCAATTGAATATCTTTAGAATGAAAACCAGAAGGAAGTATGGGCCTTTGCAAAGGGGTGCTTTACTGGGACCAGTGAGGAGGGATGGATTTGCCTACAAAGAATCAGTAGTATTGATTAAAAAAAGGGCACAATGCACAGCACTGAATATTCAGCAGCAGACTAAGAGAGCAAAAGGACAGGTTCTGGAACAAGTCTGTCATTAACCAGCCACGTGGTATTGAGCTACCGCAAGCCTTGGTTACCCCATCTGTAGTAGGGGAGGCTCAGTCGCTATGGTCTGTAAGGACCTCCCACTTCTAAGCTCTTCATTATGAACATCTGTGTGAATCTTGCTGACCAACTGGAGCTCATGCTTGGGTTACGACCTCCTCCAATATCAGAACAAGATCGAAATCCTCATTTTCTGATCTTTGTGCTCAATTCGGCACCTGTTCCCAGTATTTTACTAACTTCACTCCCACTCCAGCTCTTCTGCTTTGCGTCTACTCAAAGCATAATTCAGCTTAAGGAACTTCTGGACAATTATGTCACCCTTCTCAGTGTGCACTGATTTTTCCAATGATCAGGCGGAAAGGCAGTGCATGACACCCAGAACGGAGGGATCAGTGCAAGGAATTCAGGCATCAGAGGCAGATGGTGTGGAGATGTTTTTGAGCAGGACCTTTCAAAAGGTTAATCCACCACCATAAAGCCATTTGCCCCTGTTTCTTCTACCGTCTATCTTCTACCTCCTCTCTCAGAGGCTGAATCACTCCTCTACTGGCTTAGCAGTGACCAATATTTATATAAGTCACAATAATTTTGTAGATATAATAGTGGGGGAATGGAGAAAAGCAGAGGTTGTATAGGAGTTGAAGCTTCACCTACTATATAAAAACATCAGTATGGAAAGTTTAAATTTGGCCAATGTAAAACAGTAGCATCCCTTAATTAATTAAACAGAGATTTCTTAAATACCTCTCATGTATCTGGCATTATACAGTCACTGGGATTACAAGTGAATATACAGAGAAAGATTGCTGCCTTCATGAAACTTACATATTGGTATGGGAAAAAGATTGCTCAAGAGAAATAAATAAAATACATAGTGTAATATAGGTAGTGATAAGTGTAGGAAATAATGATGAGAAGCATTGCCTCAGTAAGGGCTATTTTAGCTAGTGGCAAATTTAGATAGTAAATTTGGGGTGATAACCTCAAGGAGGTAAGGTAGTAAGTCTTTCACTTAGTATCAGAAGACCATCCTAGGGGTAAGGTAGCACAAATGTTGGAAGGTGGGAGCATCCTGGTTTGTTCAGGAAAGCAGCCCACCTGGTATGTTTGATAACACCATACCTCATGTGTTTAAAGAACAGGAAGGAGGCCACTACACTGTAGAAAAATGAGTGAAAGGGAGAAATAGGTAGTGAGGTCAGAGAATTCAGGGGTCCTGTGTGATTTAAGAATATTAAGATAAATATCCAGAAGAAGCCACACACACACAAACAATCATATATAGCCATCAGAAAGTACTAGAATTTATATGTGCAAAACCTAATGTAGAGTCAGGAACTTGAGAAAGGAAAGTCCCTGGGAGTAGTCCACATTTCATTTACGATATAGGGCAAGAAAAAAAGCATTCTATGCCAAGAAAGAGTCTGGGATTTAAAAAATACATAATATCCATCTATTAGTGAGAATAGGTATTTGGCTCAAAAACCTTGAAATAAATCTACATTGGTGCCAAATTTAATGACTAACCAATGAAAGGAAAAACTAATACTTGTGAACTGGAAAGCCCAGTTTCTATGTATAAATAAATACAGAACACCTTCTAGTTGACATCTGCAAATAAAATTAAAACTGCCATTATTCATATTTTGTTCTCTTCCCCTTTGAGGTATATGGAAGAATTACTTTCTCAGCCATCTTTATGGGTGGGGTAAAATCTTTAATTAGTTCTAAGCAATGGTTCATAGGCAGGAGTGAAATGTATCCTGTGCAGACTCTAGTGCTGAATTGTCTTGTATGTTACCCTTCCCCTGCTACACTGACTGGAGAAACATATCAAGATGGAGCCTCTGTCCTCTTGTGTTATTAAGTGTCAATGATAAACTGAGTTCCTCTGATGCCCATGTTAGACATACATATAAGTAAACCTTTATTCTTTTAATCTGCTAAAATTTGGGGGTTAGTAATCAATGCAGCAGACCCTGGTCTGTTCTGACTGATCCAGCAAACCAAACTGTGTGAGGTCATATCAATTTTACATTGTCAGTGTGAATGCTTTTAGAAAAGGTGATAAAAGATTTTTATCCTTTAGAAAACATTCTGCTATAATTCTGACTGACTGAGAGTAGCAACTGTTAGTATATATCTAAGCACCTAGTAGTAGAACCGAATCACAGACATTGATAAGTTATTACTAAATTAGTAATTCAAAATGAAATATTTCCTTATTCACTATTGGTAGGATTATAATATTATTTTCCCTTCTTCCTGATGTTTAACAGTATTGGCTTTTGTAAATAAATAATTAAAATGGTTTCTTTAGATGAAACTGTCAAACATAGAGTTGCTGACTTCCAGAGAGCAGAATGCTAAGAATGATCTCAGAAGTAACACTTAAATACAGAAGAAATAAAAATTGAAGAAAGTAATGCAGATACCCTAGATAACTCATCATTACTAAAGCTCATAAAGTAGAAAACCCTATAGAATTCATCATTTTCAAATATATTTTTTAGAGTTTCAATGGTCTTATTTTTAAGACTGTTGAATTTACTATCTGTTTGCCTTTCAAAACAAAGAAAGAGAGTGCTCTTCTAACATGAGGATGACATTCCACAGATTTCAAAGGTTTTGATTTAAGCAAGACTATTTATTGAAAAATAAATATTCTTTTCATTTGGGCTGAAACAGGAAATAATTATCTGTAAAACCAATGAAGTCCAAGAGAACTGACTCAGGATGAAGCTTCTCTTATTTAATGCTGCCCATATTTTAAGCCCTTGTAGATGGATATTTTCCAACAGTCCATTAGTATCCTAGAGAAGAAGTGCAAACGGATTTTATGATTTAGGCCTGTGTTTCAGGAATTGACTATTTAATGGAGAAATGAAGTGCTGAAGATTACTAAATGAACGATGTCCTCCAGATTACTGAATGTTTAAAGTTTCCGTTTAGAGGTAGACTCTGGCACATGAGAAGGCATTACTTTTCCTGATTGAGTACTAATTACATTGTATAAATTTATTCAAATGGAAATATAAACCAGAAAACTCTGATTATTTAAGCTCCCTCTTTCACATGCCAAAGAACTAACAACCATGCACTGGTGCATTCATTCATTCATTCATTCATTTACTGATTTATTCATTTCGAGGCAAGTATTGACTGAGTGGTAAATGAAAAAATTACATACCAGGTACGAGAGATAAAGAAATCAAAAATGCAGTTCCTGCCTTAAATGAACTCACTCTTTGGGGAGTTAATCAAACAGCAAATGCCAAAATGGATGAGAGCAGGGAGTGGAGTCATACAGACATAACTGGATTCAAATCCCTCTCTGATATGTCCATTACTAGTTATGTGACTTTTGGGAAATGTTTGCTTGTCAATGAAATGAAGATTACATTAGAGTCTGTTGTTTGGATTAAATTAGATAATATATAATAATAATATATGTGGATGTATTCCTATCAGAAAAATCACATACTTGAGTTTGGGAATGATAATGAATACGGCAATATACTATTTTTTTTTTTTTTGCAATATACTATTCTTAATGTGAGAGCTGTTACAAAAGCAGAGATGATGAGGGGTACCTTATTCAGTCTGAAGCTGTGGGAATGGGGTTGGCAAAGTGCACACAGAAATTCACAGTTGGTTCAAAGCCTGAGACCCAAGGAGAGCAATCAGAGGGTATGATGTGTACAAAGGTTCAGAGAAGAGAATCTGTGGGGCGTTCAATGAACCACAAGTGTTTCATATAGAGGGTGTTGGGGTTCTTATGAAATTAGTAGGAGATGAGGCTGGAGAAACGGAAAGTGATTTGAATTTAATTCTGAGTGATTTATCACTTAGCCTAAAGAGGGTAGCCATCCAAGCAACACGGAATAATCAGACATGTAATCTCGGTTTCATACTACTAGCAGCATCAAGCCCTCTTAGTGGTTTAGAGATGCTGAAATGAATTAGAACACAATTTATACTTCAGTATCAATGAATTGCATTTCAATGTCAACATACCATGGAGCCTTTATATAAGTATGTGTGCAATTAGGGATACACTTTCACTTTAGGAAAATAATAGGAGAGTTCATAATACAAATAAAATATACAAATATAATTTATTCAGCATTGTTTACGGAGGATTAATCTGAGACAGGTACTATGCTCGAGTCTTCAGCAATAAACACCAAAGCCTGTTTCCTTTTTACTTTTTTTTTTTTTAAAGATTTTATTTATTTATTCATTTGAGAGAAAGACTGAGAGACAGAGTAAGCTCAAGTGATCAGGGATAGGGGCAGAGGGGGGAGGGAGAGTGAGAATCCTCAGGCAGATTCCCTGCTGGCACGGGCTCAGTCTCATGACCCTAATATCATGACCTGAGCAGAAATCGAGAGTGAACTCTTAACAGACCCACCCAAGCACCCCTAAAGCCTGTTTCTTTCTTTCTTTCTTTCTTTCTTTTTTTTTAAAGAAACTTACAGTGTGAGTAATAAACATTTCATGTTACCGGTGATCTAACAGAAGTTTATGAAGTGCATTAGTGGCATGGGGAAATGAGTGACTAAAATCTCTTAGGCAAGACCAAGGTCAGAAGGACCAAAAAAGGAGGCTACTGCAGAGGCTGAAGTTAGATTATGATGGCTTGAACTGTAACAATGGCACTGTTGATGGGGACAGGGGACAGACACCAGCTATACTGATGACTCACTGCATAAGAGAACATAAGGAGGACCCCAGGATTCTTTGTAGGACCCTAATGTAAGCAACTGGAAATCAATATTCAAAAGCAGAAGAGCTGACCAGAAGAATACAGAATTGGAATAGTTTAGAAGTCCCTTTGTATCATACCCACCAGTGACCCCTCCTTTCTCGCCATTCCATCTTGTCCAAGCTCGCCTCTACTTTGGAAGATCTACTTGTATGTGGTCTTAAGCCCATACTTCCAATAAGGGATAATACGTGATTCAAATCTTTGTTCCCTAACTTCTCTGTGGGATCTATAAAATATTTCCTTATTGATGAGATTCCATATTTGAGTGAAACCAAAATATCAGATTTGCCTGTGGAAGTGGTGTCACACACACAGAAGACAACTATAAAGGCATCAAAACACTGTGGGAGTTGGAGGTACAGTATGAGAGATCTGAGGTTTCTCTCCCACAAAGTGCCCTCAGCCGGACATCCTGCACTGCGATTTCAATGGATCTGTCTGCCATCACAGTTACCTCTGCGGCTGCTGGAAGTCACTTTTAGCTGGTAATTTCTTTTTTGTGTGGAAAGTTCATCCCACTCAAAGACAAATGGGCAGTGACATTTCTTCCCAATTGGAAGTGTATAAGCTCAGTGTGAACAGCTGTTGGAACAAGTGTGGGTGAAAATTTAGCTTTATAGGAAACAGCCTTGATGAGCACACATGGTCACACTGCCTTCAGACCAGACGCCCATCTGTTCTGCTGGCTGAGCACCCCCTCACTTGTTGGTCAGGCTTGAGGACATAAAATGCCTCAGTCAGCAAGTTCCGGGTCCTCTCCTGCCACAGCACTGCCCCCAGATGTTAAATGCTCCTTTAACCACAGGTAAGCTGCAAATATTCGCATCATATTTCAATCCCTCTTCTTACTGGTGTATCAAAAAACATATAAAAAATACATAAATGAAAATTTTATAGAAGGCGTTTAGTATCGAAAGCCAGAATATATTCAATCTGTTACTGGCTTTTGTTTTCCTGTTTGTTCTGTTCCCTCCAAGGATGAGAGAGGGTCAGCATAGCGTGCCATGATCACTTACGTCAATCACTGCATGCTGATACTATTTGGTTTTCATAATTTCCTGACAGGTTCTCCCTTTTCACAGAGAAAATCAAATAAAATCCGGTATAGAAATATGGAAACAATTTTCCTGATCTTAATTTATTTTTCATTTTCTTATTTTTCACTTTTTCTTTCCTTGTTCCTTTTTTTCTTTTTCTTCTTTTTCAGCCTCTTTGATCCTCTCCTTTATTTTTTTCATAAACTTAAGATTCCAGGTTCTTTTCCCCATCCACTGTACTGGATGCAAGCATGCATTGTAGGTCCCTGACCTTTTTCGGTTTCCCGTGAAGCCTGAAATCTCTCCACATTGTGAATTCCTCTAAAGATTTCCTTCTTTCTTAATTGAGCTTCCAGTTTGCCTTGTCACTGATCCCTATTCGTCTTCCGGAAGTTTGAACTCTAGATGTTCTCAGCCCTTTTGCAAGCAGTCTCCTTTTAATTGATTACTTTCTACGAACTCAGAAACAATGGTATATTCTCTTAAATTTCTTTTCTTCTATTCTTCTGATTAACTGTGTTCCTTCTGATACTCAGCACATGGAATAAGGCTCAAGGGGAACTTAATTCTAAGCAAGTAAATTTCTCTGCAGAAACGCATTAATGTGCTCGCCACACGTCCATTTGCCTGAGAGGCTGCTCCATGTAAATCTCTGTCATTTGGGGGCTATGAGCATCACAGCAACCTCAGGCCAGAAATGCCAGGTTTCAGAGATTTAAAACATGTAGGATGAAGTGTGAGCACAGGGTGAGCTTATATTCATTATTTTCCCTTTCTTCCTGGCTATGTGTCCGCTTTCCCTTCCAGCCTACATCAGGATGGAAAAATCAGGAGACGGACACTTTTGGATGTAAATATGGAATGCAAATATAAAAATGTAAATATGGAACAACAATTATCACCTCTCTGTCTTGCCCAAACAGCAAATCGCCCTGACTTCACAGAAACTTGTGTAGATCATGTGAGTGTGTTTGTGGTTGTCACTACTTTTCAATAAAGAAGTAGGTAGCAAACACTTAATGTATTACATTCATTGCTTCAATAAGTGTTTAACAAGTGGACAAGTTTGTGAAAGGCAATGTTCAAGCCACTAGGAAAGGGTGAGCAAAACTTTAGAAATGATGTGTCAGAAAATGCAATTAAAGTTATATTCTGTTTAACCAATGTACTAAGTTTAATAAATCCCCTAACTGCCAAATATTGAAAATGTTATTATATTTAGAAATACTTAAGCCCTACTAAGAATAAAAATACTTAATTTTAAGAATTAATTATTTTAAAAATTGAGGTATAATTGACATATAACGATTGCACAAGTTTAAGTCATATGATGTATTGAAGTCCTACATTTATAGATGGCAACAGAATTACCACTGTACCCTTAGTTAATATCTCTATCATATCACATATTTATTATTTCTTTTTTTTGTGTGGTGAGGAAATTTAATATCTAGTCTCATAACAAGTTTGAAGTTTACGAGAAGTATTATTGTGTGTAATCACTGTTGTGCATTTGCTCTCAGAGCTTATTTGTCTTCTAACTTCAAGTTTGTATCCTTAGACAATATCTCCCCAATTCCCCCAGGTCCCCACGTCCCCGGTACCACAGTCATACTCTCTGTTTCTACAAGCTCAGCTTTTTTAGTCTCCACAAGTAAGTGACACATTACAGATTTTTCCTTCATTATCTATCTGGCTTTAATGGGAATTGCCATCATGATTCATCCATATTGTTGCGAACAGCAGGATTTCCTTCTATTTTTATGGCTAAATAATATTCCTTTATATATATACATATACATATACACCGAAACTTCTTTATCCATTTATTTATCTGACACTTAGGTTCCTTCCATATCTTGGTTATTGTGAATAATGCTGCAATAAATGCAGGAATACAGAAAGAATCTTGTAAACTTGCTTTCATTTTCTTTGGATATATGCTAAGAAGCAGGATGGCTGGGTCGTACTTGTATTAAAGTACATCGTACTTTGGGTCGTAGTTGTATTAAAAAGTCTTAATATTTTTGAGAGCTAAATAATGGTGCTAGGCTCAGAATAATACAATGAGATGGGTTGCTATTTTAAATACCATTTTGAAGGAAACTAGAGCTCAGGAAACTGAAGTGGTTTGCCCGTGGCTAGTAAGGAATTGGGAAAGCAGTCTTGACATAGCCATGTAATTTCTAAACTTTTGCTTTGGTAATGTAAAGGGATTTTCTTTTTATCTAATTTTGGTCATCCTAGGTACAGAAAAATCTTAGTCTGTGCTAATGTAAGTATTAAAATTCAATTTAAATCATTGTCATTATAATGTCAATGATTATGTTCTACAAAATGTTGACTGCTTTTTAATACTTCATTTGGGAATTGCTCCATACATCTTTCTTCTCATTGCAAATGCTCTTTTGGCAAAAACATAGCTACAACCTCTCTCTCCCATCAGCATCCTGTCTGTTGTAACAAACTCAAGAGCATTTTAAATCTATTTTCGTGAGAAGAATTTCCTTATGAAGACCTGAACTGAGAGCTAGTTCAGATAGAAAGCTGAACCCCATGACAATTCTTATAAAATTGCATTAAGTGCTGTAATCCAAGATACTCTATCTTTTTTGCAGAATCTGCTGATCTAAGTTTCTTCCTCTCCATTCCCATCCTCATATCTGGCCTAAAGAATGAACAACTTTGTCTTGCTTGAAAGCAATGAGAGCCATCTTTCGACAACATGAAAGCCTACTTAAAATCCCAAAACTTTCTGCATTGTGATAGGATTAAGTAGGTTAAACACTCAAGTTTGACATTATATATTAATATTTTGCCATTTGGCATTATTTTAGCTTATTTTATTGAAAATAAGCATACCAGCTAGACCAAAAAGTAAACAATTTAGATAGCATTACTATTTTGGGCACATTATACCAGATATTGCATCCTTTGTGAAACTTAAAGGAGAGAATTTTACAGAAGTGATCCCATCTGCAAGTATCATTTAATTTGATTTTAAATTAGTGTAAGTGATTTATATTTTTTTGATATGCTAGTCTATTCATTTGGTCATATACCCAAATACTAGTAAATGACACAGAGAGAGAACTGTATTGATTGATGGCAGTGAGTTGTGTTTGGAATCACAGAATATGTTAAGAGGACCGTGCTGGAGGGTATAATACAGAGTATGTTGATTAACAAGTCCCAATGTGCATAATAATGTCTCATTGATTCTTTGCTCATAACAAAGTCATGCAGTTTTTACATCAACTATTTTGCAGAACAAGGTAAAATACAAGTATGTAGTCATTAAATTATGTCAATTTATATAAAAAGCCCAAGCGTCCATATTTTTTTAAGTTAACATCAGGCAGAGAACCCAGGTCCCCATAATTCTCCAGAATGACAATGGTACCAACTGATCTGAAATGCAGAGCATGACTCTGTATAAGTTACCCTCAAACTTAATACAAAACAATATCTTTCTGCCTATGTTATGAAGATCTCCAAAGAATTATTATATGTAATCAAAAACATGTTATACAAATCTTCTTTAATGTAATTATATGCATATATAATATATGCATAATATATGTATGTTAATATAAAATAATATGTATGCATATATATGTGCGATAGACGTGAAATGATGTTATAGTCATGATATTTGTCTTAATGTTGCTGTGAATTTATGCTCTTTGGTAAACTGTAAAATTATAGTTATAAAAGCTATTTTCATAATATTTATACTTGTGTGTAAAATTTGGTAGATGATCTCTGCATTGATCTAATGATTTAAATTATATCCCTGTTGCCTTCAAAAAAAGCAAAACTTTCAGAACAGTATTTTAAAAATGTAAGACCCCCATCCCTTCAGACTTGAAAAACTTGAAATATTTTTACGGTACTTTCCGTGTATCTGATAAGTTAAAAAACAGAAGTATTTGTTGTGTGTTTTGTATTTGTTGAAGGTGTGCTTTGAGATATAGCAAACAAAATATGGTTATCCCAATTTTCAGGCTAAAAATTGTTAGGTAGGAACTTGAGGAAGGAACGAAAGGAGTTTGAGAGAAGGGGTCACTTTGAGGGTGTGAGGCTGTTAAGAAGCTTCTGGGAGAGGACAAGAGCTGAAGTGTATTGCTGTTACTTAGGTGACAATGGTTGGAGGTTGACAATGTGAAGATGAGCAGTAAAATCATGGCAAGAGGTAACATTGCTTATTTGGAATATAAAATAATTGATGGCTACCTAAACAACTGCTAGATAAATCCACGTGAAAATATTCTTCCCAAGAATACAAAGTTAGAAAAAGGGACTTTCAGGAAAGGAAATGTCAGTTGTTCTTCTGGATAATACAGCTTTCTGTTAGATTTCACTTCATATAGTTTAGCGGAAATACAGAATTTAGGGATATGAGGTATGTTCCCACCCTGAATTTCTTCTGAAAACACAAACTTTTGTAGCAACATGGACAGGACTGGAGGAGATTATGGTGAGTGAAATAAGTCAAGCAGAAAGACTCAATTATCATATGATTTCACTTACTTGTGGAGCATAAGGAATAACACGGAGGACACTGGGAGATGGAGAGGAGAAGGGAGTTGGGGGAAATCGGAGGCGGGGGACAAACCCTGAAAGACCATGGACTCTGAGAAACAAACTGAGGGTTCTAGAGGGGAGAAGGGTAAGGGGTTGGGTGAGCCTGGTGGTGGGTATTATGGAGGGCACGGATTGCATGGAGCAGTAGGTGTGGTGCATAAATAATGAATTTTGGAACACTGGAAAGAAAAGAAAATAAAATTTTTAAAAAGACAAAAAAAAAAAAAGAAAACACAAACTTGTGGATGTGCTTAAAAACAAAGAACAAAACAAAACTATGAAGACGTATGATATCAATGTTCAGTATACACTAAACTAGCTTATTACCTGTGCAGTCGGTAGAACGTTTTTCATCTTTCTTGTATTTGTTTTTATATGACTAACACTCAGTTTCTGAGAATACACACACAAGCACACACTTATCTGAGGTTTCTAGACAAAGTGCATTTTTAAAAAATGTCCTAAAATAATTATTTTCTATAAAAATAAATAGAGTGATAAGACATTTGATGTTTAAAACCTCTCAAGTAAAATTCAACTTTACCTGTCGGGTTTTCTACTTTCAAAAAACTCAAAGCAAAAACATCATCCAGATAAGTATTCTTCTAATAGCTCCATGAGGGAGTAAAACGTTGTATTTAATGTATGCATCAACTCACGAAGCTACAAAGTCAGTTAGTAAAATGCTTCGACACATGTACTAATAACACTAAAGATGGCTTCTCACTCAGCCAGTAAACAGCTTTTTTTTTTTTTTTTTTTTTTTTTTTTTTTTTGTGTGTGTGTGTTAACCGTCTCAGCAGAGCTTTGGGATATCCACAGAATTTTGATTGCATTTTATCTTTGATAAAAATTCAACTTGCAGGGGATTCATGAATAGCTCCTGTATGCTTCTTAACAATTGTTACAATAGTAATAACATGTTTCCTCCTATGGGGTATTTAGTTCCGGTTTTGTTTATTTGTTTTACTCAGGAGCAGGGGAGACTGGTAGAGGTCAACATCCCTTGCAAACCCAGAGAACCGATGCACAATGCAAACCAAGCTTGGTGTCTAAATCAAGTATGTAGTAATAACCTGGGAACTAGCCTGCCAAAGAGTCCAATTAAATGATGAATACTGTCTCTTCCACGCTGCCTCCATTGTTCGAGTGTGCTATGGAGAGAAGCATGTGGGCTTTAGGAAATCCTGAGCTTAAAAGTAGGCAAATCAGCCTTGATAAGCCTCAATGTTTTCAACTGTTAAATGGGGATATGAATAACTTATTCATGGCTGTTTTCAATGAATTAAATGAGACAGTGGATGTACAATGCTTGGCACTGAAAGGTGCCTGAAGACTATCAGTGAACTTTATGACCTTTTTAACCTGAATCAGAATAAAGCAGAGGCTTGGTATTTGGATGTATATCCCTGCCCATCTTTGTAATCCTGGAGGCTAAGCATTTTCATAAAATACTAACTACCTCCAAAACTCATGCCGTAAAATTTGGATATATTTTAGGCAAGATTCCTTTGTGTAGTCAAGCATGAAAGTGACAAGCACTTTGATGGCCTTTTCCTTTAATTCCTTAGACACAGAAGCCAAAAAAGATCCACAACCATATTATGTTAATGATCACAGTTTCAAAATGCCCTCCAACCATGATAAATAACCTATGACATCTATAACCATTTTGTGACTCATTGTTCATAACCAAAGGACTTCCCTGACATTTATATACTCTGTTAAACCACCCATATCTCTGTAAAAATTTTATAAAAGGCATTAGCAGGTATGTTTTATACTAATCAGAGCAAGGCTATTCAAGCTTATGACCCAAAGCATGTTGAAAGAGTCAGTTCTTAGCAGAGTGTCCTTCAATTATGGAGAAACCTATTACTGCACATTAATTAAGTATAAAATTATGAACTCTCTCTATAGATCTGTGTCCTGACACTGCAAATGGCGTTAGTTGGAATATTATTTTTATATGCTTTAACAACTTAATACATTTAAGAGTCGCATAAATGTCTTGACTATCTTTTTTTTTTCTGATAGACACTGCTATTTAATTGCATTCAAAGGTTTATGAACTATAATCATGTGACTCTTTAACCATCTGAGGCTTGCAGCATAAGCCTCCATGGAGAGAAAATGCACCTTAGGTTTTCAGGGAGGATGGAGAGTCTACAGAGTCCATCAAAGCCCTCTGTTAAGGAGAGAGAGCCATAGCAAGAGCAGGAATTGCATTCCAATGAGATGGTGTAGGCTCTTACTTCTCAAAGTTACCTGATCTTTTGAGTTCATTGTTAAAACACAAGAAAGCCCAGGAGGGCTAACACCATAATCTGTTAATAGGCCACAGCCTGAGTCAGCATTTTAGCACCAGGCCAGTCAGAAACAGGAGCTGCTAGACAGAATAGGGCATTACTACAGAAAAGTGGGAGTAAGACAAAAATACTCCTCCTGACCTTCTCAAATCTGCTTGTTTGAATTTGTTCCAATTGTACTCCTGTGAGATAATAGAAAAGGAAATAATTCAGCTTATAGATGACTAGAGGGCTCCCCTGCCCAGAAAAACTTAAGTTGAATGAAAATAATGTCAACATTGTGATATTATAAAACCTATAACTAATTTAAAATATATCTCAAAGTTTGGAAAGTATCACAGATCATTTACCCATGGAGGTGTTTGTATATTAGCCAACATAAATTTGACTAGAGTCCTATCTGGCCGAAGTCCTTGGGAGACATCTCAACCATCTGATAATAATAACCTATCTCTCACAGGAGTGTGTTCTAGAAAAGTGAGAAACACTGCACACTAAAAACAATGGACTACCTGATAATGGCAAGTTGAAATTAAGGGTCAGGTAAGAGAAAATACAATAATGTCAGGTAAGAGAAAATACAAACAATAATGTTATAGAAGCATAAAACAAATGCCAGAGGAAAAGAAGTGATGCCCAGAGATGTGGTCTGAGATTGTAGGGTGAAGCTGAGATTTTCACGGGGCACATGCTTCCTTGCCCTTGAATAAAGAGACAGTTGCCAAGACTGTAAGTCAGTGTAAACAGAATTTATAAAACAAAATCTGTATGTTCAATTAGCATTATGCTCATAGTAGAACTTCAAAATGGCAAAATAAATTTACAGGCATTTTGGCATGTTCATATATTGAGATCTTGAAAATATGCCTTAATTATGTCTCTAAGTTGCTCAGGGAAAGGAGGAAGCTGAAGAAATGTGGATAAGGCGGTTGACAAAAAAAACCCACCCCCAAATTAGAAAGCATTGAACTCCAGAGTCTACTAAAGCACCCATCCCTAAACATCAGTATAAGCCTAGCTACCTACTAACAATCGACTTGAAAATTTGGCAATTAAAATTTCTTATCTATCCAGTCTAATGAGAGATGAAATAATCTGCTTCTTTGCAAAGTTCCTCAAGACATTCTAACACACACAGGAACAAGAACCACTAAGCCAGCCTTTCCAGAAGTGACAGGCCAGAGCCAGCTCTAGCTACAGGGAGGTCTCTGCTGTTCTCTGGCCGGCTTCCACACTTGACAGCAAGGGACTCCTGTCATTCCTCAAACTGGGCACTGGGATGCAGAAGGAACTGCAAAGCATGGATTCAAAGTCCCCCCAGAATTTTCTCCAGCACCTCCTCATCCATTAAAAACAGCAAAGAACATTTCCCTGATCTGGTATCTTCCGCTTCCTGGTCCCTGAAGAAGTAGGGAAATCAAGACCACAGCGGTGTGCTTCTTGTAATCTGCTCATGTATTTGAAGGCTTTCTGCTCCTACTTAACAGTTGCATAAAGTTCACTGGTTGTGAAAAGAAGGAAATAAAAAAGGAAGGGAGAGATTTCTTTTCAAAGATGCTCCAGAGTTTAGTCAGAGGAGAACAATGATGATGTGTAAAAGAAGGTCCTGGAACACTTTGTTATCGGCAGTAAGATCTGATCCCATAACGATGGTCTTTTCAGAGCACTGCATGACTCAAGAGACTCACGTGTAAGACAGCCACCCTGCAAGCTGTCTCAACGTTGATAGCTCCCAAATAGTGGATTTTATTGACAAAGCATGTATGTACCATTTAAGTCTGTTACCCGCCCCGGGATTGTTCAAACTCGATTTTAGTTTTCTTTTAAAGGTTTGAGTTTCATCATATTTAAGAAATGACTTACGTACAGAAACATACTACATGACTAATGTCAATGTGGCCAGGGTAGAAATGTTAAGTAGAAGCTATCAGATTAAGAATAATCGGCAATAGGAATATTAAAGGAATTGATGTTTAAGATAAGAAAGTGCATCTCATAGGATCCTCCATGGAAAAAGAAGAGGCGAGAAACTGGAAGGAGTGAGAAATTATGTGGTGAATGGAAATAGACTCTGTTTTTTCTGGTCTAGTAATTTATTTTGGAAAAAAGTAAACGAGAGAATGTTCTAGCTAATCATCGTCATCATCATAATCACCATCATCACCATCATAAATAGCCTTAAATTTTAGAGGCTTAAAAAAAGCAATGATTTATTTCTCTCTCATACCATGTGTCGATTATGGGTGAGCTGAGACTCCGTTCACCACTGCTCTTACTTGGGACAACAGAACATTTACTCAAGGGAGTGCTGCCGGTAAGTATAACAGAGAAAAAGAGAGGGCGCGGCAGACTGTGCACCGAGTAAGAGTGCCCAGCCTGAAATGATAGAGTTTAGCTTATGTTTCCCTCATCAATAGTCTGCCCTCTGGTCACTAAATATTTGAGTTCCTCTCCCTCTAAAACCTATACTGACTCACTTCTCAAGCAAAATCTCATCAAGTCACAACTTCAATTCAATGTCCATGATCTACCAGTGATAATAAATGTCCTGACATGTCTTCCCCTTGTCTGAAGACCTGTGCACAGACAAGTCATCATCTAGCACCAAAGCCCTTCAATTGCCAACCCCAATGAGCAGTGGTAGTACGGACAGATCGTTATCATCACTAGGAAAGGTGACAAACAGGGAACAGTGAAGTCAATGTGTGCAGGAATTCTGAAGTCATTCTGATAAAGGATAGTTGGAAGAACTGCAGGAAGGGACAAGGGGTCCTGTAAGAGGACACCACCCTTAAAAGGATTTACATCACCCTGGAAGGAGGCCTCCAACCTTTCCCACAGGGCAGATAGATCCCAAAACTTGATTAGATGCAAGCAGGATTAATCAGATTAAAACAGCTCACCAAGAAGCCCATAGAAACCCCTAGACTTAGAAATTCTGGTAGCAACCCTCTTGGGTCCTCTCCTCTTTGGGAGCTTTGTCCTATCTGTACTTTACTGTACTCTCAATAAACCTTGCTTTGCTGCCCCCACTCTTTGGCTGGTCTACCTCTTCATTTTGAAGTGGCATGACCAAGAACTGGGGACACCAAAGGAAAAGAAACCCTGTTACAATGCTAGGAATGTCATGGGGACCCTTAGCCTGGAGGAGTGGAGAATGTTGTTTAGACTGTAATTCTGGTTCCTAGAAGGGTCCCCTGCCCCGCCTAACTTTTCTCCATTGGCTCTTGGCTACTCTTCTGATTGTTTATTTATTTATTTTTTTAATTATCCTTGGAAATTGGAAGTGCGGATTGTGACGCTATTTCCTCACTGGAGGCTAAACAACTTCCTCAGTGGGCTGCCCCAACCTCCCAGAAAGTTGGGTCCTTTTAATTCTTGGACAGGCATAGATTATTTTGTCCATGCTCATGATTTCTCCCACAGTACACTCTCTTAAAAATCCTAGCAGTTTTTCAATGTTTGCCTCCATCAGTTACATGTGCCAACAGCCACATCCAGAATTCTTTCTAGACTTATTTCTTAGATTTACAGTATTTGCTTCCTGCCCCATGCTTTCTCAGGTCTCAACTTAATTACAAGCCTTGGGCCAATCAGGCGGAGGTGGGAGATACATTCCTTTAATCTCTTTTCCCTGAGCTATTTTATTCAATTGAAAGGATTTACTGTCTGCTACCTTAATCCATTCAAAGGCTTTTAATAATGGGAATAAACAGCTTTAGCCTTGATTGGATCCTTGCCTCAAGGCTAGGTTTTGATCAGATTTTGCTGCTCAAAGGAATTTTTTCAACCCCTGTCCCTGAATTTGTAGACTCTATTTTGTTTTGTCATAGCTTTCCATTGAGTATTATTAATGATCATGGAAATCCAAAGAATACCCTGGATTCCAGCCATAGAACTCCCTACCCATTTTTTATAGTAGGAGCCAACTTCCTGTTACTAATAAGAATCAATCTCTGCTCATTTGTTCAGTAGTAAGAAAAGTTTAAAATGGCCAGAAAGCATTTTTAGCTTCTACATCAATGGAACTATAGCTTTATCTCTGGTAGAAGGTTTTCTTTCTTGGGATTAGTACTCACTCCTAAATCTTCCATGCCCAAGGTTGTGGGACAGGAAGCAGATAGTTTCTAAATTCCTCAGTCAGAACAACGTTGCGTGGAGTGCCACAATAGGGAATTCTTTAAAAGGGTCAAGATGTGAGTAGAAATTGTGCAGACAAGAAAACAAATCTCTATCTGTGATATGTACCTATTCTCATGAGGAAAATTGCTGCCTTTCCATAATGGAAGGGAGCCAATGTAATCAATTTGCCACCAGATAGCTTGGTAACTAACCTCTCCAGATCACTCCAAGGAATGGTGCCAGGCTGACGGCTCGGTGTTGACATCTGTTGTTGGTAGGTAGGGCACTCAGCATCATCGATGGCTGTATCCATATCAGTCATGAAGAGGGAATTTGATGTTGTTTAACTTAGTTATCGCCTTCATTGAGCATCATCACTCTGGCTAGAAAGAAAGAGGTTACAGATAATTACTAAATGAGTTTTCTTGGTCATCTGATTATTGAAAACATCCGCTACAGTGGATTTCCCTTATTAGAAATTGGTATAACACACAGATGTCTTATACACTACGTGCTCATTCCGGGAGACGCACTTAATACCCCTTTGAAAGATCAATCACCTTGTCACCAATCTGATCCTTTTCAACTGGCCACACCATTATCTAATATTCATTATTTGGTGTAAATTCAAACCTAAATTATTTCTCCTAAAAACAACATGGACAACCAGATATACCCCAACTTATACCTACTGGGAAAATTTCATTTCACTGCCATCTGTCAAGGATATTTTTGAATGAGCTATGATACAATACATCCACTTTCACCCAATAACTTATGCAGATCCAGCAAAAACAAACAAACAAAAAGCCTACCCAACTATGCCTGAATTATTTTCTTCTTCAGAAAACTAGTCAAATTGAGCAATTTTCCACCAAGTTTCAGATGTAAGCTGAGGAAAAGACCATGAAGCAGCAGGAGAAGGGCTGGGACATCTGCATGTGCAATTTTCACTTATTTTCTGGACCTGCTTGGGAGTGTCTCATACATTTTTCTCTTTAGTACTGGAAGGCTGGTGCTTGTGCTCACCTTATGACTTGCTGGGGCAGACAGCAGGAGTCTAGTAGATACTGCTTGACCTAAATCATGCACCAAGAATCCAACATGGTAGACAAAATCTACCAGGATCATCAGAGTGGTAACTCACAACCTTTCACCCACTTCCTAGAATTGTGCCAGTTCATGAGCCCAGAGTCTACTGATCCAAGGGAGAAACTGTCTCCCTTTGAAAAGGAATCCCACAACACATATATGCTTTAAATATGCTCAAATATATGCTTTAAATTTTTTCTATCCCTTCACTAGAGGGACAATAGACATTTACCAGGGTAACTCTTTACTGGTAAGAGGTAAATACCCAGTTTGCCAAGAGCTTCTCAACACCAGCTTTGAATTTCCATCAATCCCTGATGATCAATGCATCACAAAGGTTCATGGGTTGTAAGGGGTGGGAAGAGACTAGTGACTCTGGAAGTCAGGTGGCAAGTCCGGTTTGGGGCAGAAGTCATTGCACAGGGGCTTCTGTGAGCCCAAGGAAACACTGTATTGTTCTTTCCAGGTTCAGAATGGAGTTGGAAGAGAGAGACTCAGCACCTGGCAGAATTCCCACAATTGTCTCCTTATCGCGTAGAGGAAAAGCTATCTTTGAAGCAATGGAAGGTTTTATTACTCCGGGGAAAGGGAGAAGTGGAAGAATTAGTTTCCTCAGAGTCCAGCAAAAACTGAAACCATGCATTAGGGGCCAGTGCAGGGAGGGAACAAAGCATGGAGGGAGCAGCATTCCTGCCCTCCGGACTCCTGCAGGGACGCCTCTGACTGTGCGCGCCAACCCGAGCGAGCCAATAATGGAAGCTGGCTCAGGCAGTCTGACGGTGTTTATCTCTCAGGGTGCAGAAGAAGATAAAGAATGATAGAAAACGCACAGGGTTGCAAAAAGAAAATAATCAGGCAGACTACCACAGGCATTTATTCCTATCACTGAAGAAAAAAGAGAGAACAGAATTTTCTCGAACAGGTGTTTTATCGGAGAAAGAAAGACACATCAAATATGTGTTGTGAATGTTGACAATTAAGATGGGATATCCTGAAAGAGGAAGAAAATGTTTATTTTTAAAAACAAACAATATTAATTAAACAGAAATAAACCAAGTTTGTATTACATTACAGATTCTGTAGTTTGAGGTTAGAGCATATAAAAGGTATTCTCGGTATATAAAAGGTATTCTCCATAAAAATATGGATTGTAGCTGAACAGAGAGCTTTTGCTTTCTTTTGGTTTTGTTCTTGGAAATTTACTGAACATAATGAAAACTGTACAATCTACGTCAGAGGTATTTGCAGCATATTTTCTTTTTAAATAGATTTATCCATTCTTCAGGCCTGTAGACGGTGTGTCTTGTGTGAGTGCTTGTGTGTTTACAGGACTTTTATTTAATCATCCCAAAGTGAGGCAACTATTTTATTCTGAATTTTGCACTATGTTCTGGGGACCAAGTTTTATTTGTTTATTTTATTTATTTATTTGACAGATCACAAGTAGGCAGAGAGGTAGGCAGAGAGAGAAAGGAGGAAGCAGGCTCCCCGCTGAGCAGAGAGCCCAATGGGGGGCTGATCCCAGGACCCTGAGATCATGACCTGAGCCGAAGGCAGAGGATTTAACCCACTGAGCCACCCAGTCGCCCCTGGGGACCAAGTTTTAGAAAATGCCCTCCATCTCTTATTTCCCCTGATTTGCCTTGTGAAGTCTCAAAAGGCACTTCTGATCTATTTTAGACAGCTTATAGAAACCTGCCCACGATTCCATTTTGGCCCAAGTTCTGATTTGAAAATCTAATGATACAAGTTTTTGCTTGGGTATAGTTTTTCGCTCTCCAAGACTTAGCTAGTAACTTTCAAATTAAATTTTTCTTGGTCTACTCTATTATAAAAGAGAAAAGGTAATACCCCAAGGAGAGATTCTTGCTTTTTATCAAACAGAGGAACTACTTCTAGTTTATTTAATTTGCTTATTTTTTTTATTATGGCTGACTATTCATTCTCTATGACAGCTCTCTTTTATTTTCTATTTCAGTGGAGCAGGAACAGCTTGGGACAACAAAATTCTTCTAATAAAAGAGCATTTCCCTTTTATATCCATATCCCTTAGCATATGTTCTTCCTTTAGTGTTCAGATTGGTATAAGTCAAAAGGATTGGGAAGTGTGCTTTCTCAACACATGAAGTGTAAGAATAGCATTGTTAATACACACTTCTGTATCCGTAAAATCACCTCAAAAATTAAGTGAGTGTGGTATAAATCATGAAGAGGTACTCTTTACATTTTTGTGATTTACAAGGCAGGGAAAGAGGATCATGGTCATGTTTCAGTCAAATGTAATCTCCGGGATTCTAAATCAAATTTAAAATAAGTGTGCTTCTAGCCAGGAAAACCTTTATAATTATCCTGCCATGGGAATCCACATTCAAGTTGTGTCTTGGTCAGAGATTGATTGGAATTAGAGCAACGGTTATACTTTGACCTAAGTGCGGGTCCCCAGATGAACAAACAATAAACCTGACAATGTCTCCAGAACATTCTGCAGAAGTTAGGTGGTTTACTATGAAGAAGAGAGAAAACATTCCAGAGTGTTCCCTTGAGTTTGACCAAAGCTTCCTGGAGCACTGGGAGAACTCCACATCCCTTTTCTTCTTAGTTAAAAACATATGGGGTAAGAATTTCGAGAAAAGCTTCTGGTGACAGACTATGCGGCAAACTGAGAACTGGATTTGAAGTAAGAAGATCCAGGTTTCAGTAAGGTCTTGCCCTTACCAGCTGTTCCTAAGGCTGTAAGGCCCTCTTTCCTAGGTGTGCCCTGGGAAAAGAGGACCTATTGGACAGTTTTCTTATTTCTGGTTGTGACTGAAAATAATACTGCATTTGAGAAATGAACGATAAAATGAACACAACACACAAGTGCTATGTTTTTGCTCATGAACACTGAGAAGTAAGCAAGAGCCAGATTTTGTGGGGGCAATTTAGTTTTCTTTTCCAGAAAGATGAAGGGACGGAGGCTAAGGAGGCTGACTACATGGTTTAGGGAGACAAAGACAGAGAGAAAAATTAAAAACTAAAGTCCCCGGGAAGTCAGCTTTCTATAAAACTTAGGGAGATATGAGAGGATGGTAGGTCGGGATTTCTCAACACATGGCCTGTGGAAGACCTGCCTCAGACTGTGTGGACACACATTAAAAAGGCAACGTTGTGGTCTTCGCCCAAAGCTAACTGGATCAGAGAAGTTGGAAATGTCCCAAATTTGTCCTTTGGGACAAATTGCCCATGTGAATCACATGCACTCGAGTCCTTGCAAATGGCCCTTTTACAGAGACTGTCACCGTGAGGTCAGATGATGGGATATTTGCATGTCCTCAGACAGTGACCCCTTGGTCTCTTGTGTCTTTTAAAGTAAGGTTAATGACGGCTGCCATTTACCAGTCTGTGATGTCATACAACCAAAAATGTAAAAATCCAGTAATTATGCCTGCTGTGAGAAAAACCAGCACAGCTTTGATAAAGGCGGGGTTGGGGGGAGCAGTGGGCAGTGCACAGCCCTCACTGTTCCTGCCACAACACGAGGAGAAAAGGATGCGAGATTGAAGTCCCGCAGGCGGACACACCCACACAGGACCTGCCAGGTGTTTTTACTGTACGAAGAAAACACCAGGTGTTTTAAAGTCTTGATGAATTTTCCCAAAAAACAATACAACCTTCTTAGGCTTTCTAAAAATTATGTTTGCCCTCACAAGAGTGACGGGAGGGCCTACCCTTCTGGGAGCTTGGCCACAGCCCTGTTTTACTGCCTCCCCTGACCACATGTCCTGCACATGACCAGTCACTGTTTTGTGTAGCCGTCCCCATCAGAGCACCGGGCGGTGTGGACGGTGGGGGAGGAGGGCCAAACATGTGTTCGTGTAGTGACATGGGGTTGGCGCGGCTGTCACTATGGGCTCCATGCCTGACTCTCTGGCCTCGGGATGCTGCTTAATATTCCTCAATTTCCATTTCCTTATTACTTAAATTGGAGAGAACAGTACAGACTTCACTAGGTTCCAATGAGATTGAAATGAGCTAATGCACATAAATTTGCCCGACACAAAGCAATTTACACATGGTTGTTTTCTTTCCTCTCGCCCCTGCTGAACCCATCCATCCTCTCCTGCTCTTCGCCGCATCTCTCTGGTTGTGAGATTCATTTACACTGCACAAATGCTCATTTGGCGCCAACTGCACGCAAACATGTAAATAGTGATATACAGCCTAAACAACCCCTGAAGAATGTCACCGGATGTTACACAAGGACTTCACGGTCAAGTCAGTAGTGCTTACAGCCACAAGGGAGTGGGGCACTGTTAGGCATCCCTTATACAGTGTTCAGCAAAGTGACTCTGCAAGGAAGGAATTGTGATGCCCATTCTACAAGTGGGATCACAGAGGTGACGGGCAGAGGCAGGGCCAATGGCAGAGCTGGGGTTGGTATTCAACTCTTCAGCTCTGTCGTCCTCCAAAACCTACCTTCCACTAGACCACATCGATGCTCAGTCGAAAACCAGACAGAACACTGTTCTTCCCCAAACCCACTCTTTCCCATTTTCTATTTCAGAAAGTGGAATCACAATTAGCCTAGTAATTCAAGAGGGAAATTTGGGGGATTTTCCTTAGAACAGGCTTTTCCTTATTTCCTGCTTCTAATTCATAGCTCTGTTTTCTTCATTTACACTGTTCATAGTTTTAAAAAGTTTAGGGTCTCATAATCTCAAACTTGGATAGCAAAAGAAATCTCTTTGTTGAGAGATCTCATGACTGTCTCCATGTCAACATACCTAGAATGCTCCTTATCAAGCCCAGGTTTGGATTTGATCAACTCACCATTTCTGGCGTGTCCACAGTTCCTCATGCCTGTCCAAGCAGCCTCCCCTCCTGAGATTCCCCATTGGTAAATGTTTGCGACCTCATGTGACATTTCCTGCTGCATGTCTGTGGTGACCCTGCTTTTTCTTCCCTGTTCACCTGTCACATACTGGTGGAGACTCAAGGCTCCCTTAGGGGCTACATCCTCTGTGGACATGTGATTGATTTCCAGTTAGATCTCCCCACCCCTGCTCCCTGCCCCACTGCATTCTGTAAGGGTTGCTTGTTAAATGCCCCTCCACCTGAGAAGGTGTGGAGAAAGGGGAACCCTCTTCCACTGTTGGTGGGAATGCAAGCTGGTATAGCCACTTTGGAAAACAGTGTGGAGAGTCCTCAAAAAATTAAAAATAGAGCTTCCCTATGACCCTGCAATTGCACTACTGGGTATTTACCCTAAAGATACAGACGCAGTGAAAAGAATAGTGAGCTGTACCCCAATGTTCACAGCAGCAATGGCTACAGTTGCCAAACTGGAAAGAGCCAAGATGCCCTTCAACAGACAAATCAATAAAGAGATAATAGTCCATATACACTATGGAGTATTACGCCTCCATCAGAAAGGGTGAATATCCAACTTTTGTATCAACATGGACAGGACTGGAGGAGATTATGCTGAGTGAAATAAATCAAGCAGAGAGAGTCAATTATCATATGGTTTCACTTATTTGTGGAGCATAAGGATTAACACGGAGGACATTAGGAGAAGGAAAGGAAAAGTGAATTGAGGGAAATCGGAGGGAGAGAGTAACCATGAGAGACTGTGGACTCTGAGAAACAAACTGAGGGTTCTGGAGGGGAGCAGGGGTTGGGTGGATTTTGGTGGTCGGTATTAGGGAGGGCACATAGTGCATGGAGCACTGGCTGTGGTGCATAAACAATGAATCTTGGAACACTGAAAAAAATAAAATGGAAAAAAAAAAAATCCCCCCACCTGGCCTGCTGTCTCTTTCTTGAAATCAGGGGTGGGAGATTTGTTTGTCTCTGATTTCTGACAGCCAGTACAATCAATGCTGGCAATCAGCACAGGCACTTCTAAGTGTTTACTGAAAGCATAAATAAATGAGCAAGGGAATAGGCCACCATTTTGTACTGGGATTAGGGATTCGAGGGGCCAGAGGCTTCATGCAAGGTCTGTAATACAACAGAGATAAGACAAGGTCTCTGACACAGACAGCCTGTCTCTCGGTGACTGAACAACCGGTCAAGTTTAATTGACGAGTTATGTCTTATCTCCCCTTTTTCTTCCCTGTTATTCCATAGAAATGAGTCTATTAACCTGAATAAATCAAATTCTGTGTAATTCTCCCTTTGTGGTTTTGAAATTATAAATGGCCCAAGCTCTGAAAGGGAACCAAATATGTCTATAAATTGTTTTGGGGATCTATTATCCCAGTTTCATGGATGACCTTGAGGGTATCACCCTGACTGTTTATCTCACAACTTTCTGCCTAGAAAAACCAGGTTGGAAAATTGAGCTGGTAGCTTATTTGTCCCTTTAAAGAGTGCTCATTTTACTACTTCCATAAAAAAGGGAAATAAAAAGGAATACCAGAGGGCTCTGTCAAAGGGCAAAGAAAGCCGCTGGTTTTGTTATTGCGGCTTTCAGCAGAATGGAGAGGGAAGCACCCGCAGGGGTCTCTTGGTTCTTCTCATTTCAATGCCTTCTGTATGCTATCATGAGAGCTAACTTTCTAAAACACACACTGGTTATGTCAGCTGTCCTCCATCATTGCCTCCTGTAAGGTCAGTCTTGTTAGTGTAGCATACAAAACTTCTCACTACCCTTCATTACTTGGTTCTGGCTTTTCCCAAAGCCCCATTTCTTGGGACCGCTCACCTGGTGCTTTATTTAGCTCTGGCCATAGTGGGCAACGTTCAGACTCACCACCTGCTTAGATCTCTCGGCCTCTGACCTTGGGGCACATCCTTCCTTCCATTCAGGCCATTCTTCATCCCTCTCCACTTTTCTTCCGTGAACCTTCCCTAAAGACATGTGACTTCCTGCAGGAAAACTGCTCTGCCTCCTGGGTTATACCTTCCCCTTCTGCGCTCACACCACCACGTCCTCACTCCCCGTGCAAGCGTCTGCGTCTTCCTCTACCCAAAAAATCTGTAAAACCAGGGAAGCGTTTTTCACAACTGCAATCCTACTTGCCCAGTGCTGTGGCTAGCAATAAACAGTTGCTGTGTGAACAGGTAAACAAACACACATTTCCCATCGTCCTTTTCACTCCCATTGGGGAGAGTCGGGAGCGCAGTGGAAGTGGACACAGGGAGGGAGGTGACTCTACTTATCCACCATTCAGTAGCCTCACAAACCCCTCGACTTTCCCCACCAAAGTGTTCAATGCTGTCTTTGCTACTTATTTAAATCAATCTGCCTCTTAACCAAAGTTTGGTGGGAGAGTGTGAGCACACTGGATGTGATTTTTCCTAGACCGCATGGACCCCACATACAGACGCATCACTTCCAACTAATTTCAAGGTAGGGGGAAGGGGTTGGAGCACAGACAGTGGAAGGAACCATAGACTCTGTCTGTTAGCCCTTCCCACCCAGAGAGTTCTGGCCTCCCCACAGCCATTTGGTGGAGTTCCACTACTGGCTTTTTAAAAAAATATATGTGAGTCGCTCCTTTAACCTGTGGCTTTTTAAAGAAAAGAGAAAAGGGAGGGGGGGGGGAAGAAAACTAATGATCTGCCTCTGACTGAGCAATTCATCACTGTTCTGGGATTTTGCCTGGGAAAAAGCAATACTGCTGCGGTTGTATGTGGTTGTTTGATGTGTAAGAGGATGAATACCTAAGTAATTGTGATGTTTATGTGACTGGAAGATCTGTTTGTGTACAATACTTCAGCAAAACTCCTTCAAAACACAACCGTGTGTTATTATTTATGAGCAAAGGACTGCACCTTCTTTTAGGAACTTAAGCCAAACTTTACAAACCTTGAAAAGGAGAGTCCTTCTTTTAGGACACATACAATCTATCTGAAACTTATTCCTTCTTTTTAAAAAGCTTATACTTTAGGGTTCTGGTCCAAGACCCTGAACTCACCTCCTCCGTGAACACACCAAACTAGACCCGTCAATAGAACAGTTCGTCCTAAAGAAAAACTGAGGGCAGAGTGAACAGCTACTGAACAACAAAGGACCAAGAGACCAGCAAGAGACCAGAAAAGAGACAGAGACCAAGGGAAGCCCATCCCGACCCTGCCAAAAGCAGTGAGGCGGGACAGTACTGAGTGGCACCCAAGAAAAGCCATGGTTTAGAAGAACAGCCAGCTTATAAAAGAAACAACACCAGAACCCTGGGGAACAGCAGAGGAGCTGGGGGAAGCCATGCTGGATCATGACAGGGTGACGTGTCCCTGGCCTTGCCACTTTCAAGCACAGACAGCAGAGTCTAGTTTGGCCTCCATAACTGGCCGGCCACCTCAGCGAGCCCTGGGGAAAAAGAGGGTGGGGGTGGGGTTTTTTGGTTTGTTTATTTTTTCCTTTTTTTTTTTCCTTCTTTCTGCCTTCGTTTTTTCCTTTCTTCTTTTCTTTTTCTTTCTTTTTTCTCCCCCCTTTTCTCTTTTCCTTGAAAAGCCAGGGGTTAAAAGAACGAGTCATGTACATAAAAGAGCCAGCACTAGAACCCCACCAAATGGCCGTGGGAGCCGCCAGAACACGGTCTGGATGGGAAGGACTTACAGACACAGTCTATACTCCCGTTCACGGTCTACGCCCCAATCCCCCACCTTGGAAGCACAGACCAGTGTATGGTCCGGGGGCCCTAACCACCTTGTGGCATCTGGGCCACTGTCGCACGCCGGCCCCAACAATCCCACCAAGATGGTCACAAGGCAGGACACAGCAGGACACGTCTGGTTAGCACTCGCTACTATTCCAGACTTTGTACCAAGGTCACACTGGTGCGAACCATCTGAGAACACTCCAGGCCCACACTGCTTTGGCTTCAGATGACTTGCCAGGGCACCCTGGTGCAGAATGCTCCAGAAGTTCTCAGGTGAAATTTGCTTTAGATCCAGACACCCTGCCAGGGTGCGCCTTAAAAACCCCCGGCCCATGCTTGTATGTTTCAAGCTACACCAACAGGTTGCCTCCCAGGCAAGATGCTCTGGAACACACCTGGTCATACCAGTCTCAGAACCATGAGCCTGGCTAGTGCATCCCATTCACTGAGCACCTTGGTACACCCTGGCTTAGACCCAATTCAGCTTCAGCTGTCCTGCCAGGATATATTTTGCCCAGAGAGCTGAGGGACCACACCAGCCTGTGCCCACTTCAGCTTTAGCTGTCTTTCCAGGGCACCACCTACAAGGAACACCCCAGGACCTCCCCGTCTGTACCCCACCTTGGTTCCAGTCACCCCTTCAGGGCACCCTCTGTGGAGAGAGTCCTGGAATGCCCTAGTTTACATTCACTTGAGCTTCGACTGTCCTGCCCAGGTCCCTACTGAGTCCTGGTGCTCCCCCACATACCCTGGCTTTATCCATTTTAGTTTCAACTGTCCTGTCAGAATGCACTCTTTACAGGAGCTTAGGGACCTCCTGGCTTCACACCACCAGTTGCCCTGCCCGGGCACACCTGCCCAGAGCATCCTGGAACACCCTAGCTTACACCCATAGCAGCTTCAGCTGTCCTGTCAGGGTACCATCAACACATAGAACCGTAGGACACCCTGGTTTGCATCCACTTTAGCTTTAGCTGACCTGACAGGATACCCACTGAATGGAGAGCCCTAGGACCCCCAACCCATGCCAACCACAGCTAAAGCCAATGAACAAAAGTCATCAGTCACACACAGTGTACACAGGGGATGGCCATACATAAGACCAGTCCTTCAAGTTTTGGAGAAGCAGCTGTTCTGCCTAATCCATAGAAAGAGACACAGAAAGTCAAACAAAATGTGGAGACAGAGGAAAATGTTCCTAAAGAAAAAACAAGACAAAATCTCAGTTAAAAAACAAAAAACAAACAAACGAATGAAATGAAGATAAACAATATGCCAGATGAAGAGTTTAAAGTAATTATCATAAAAGTCCTCACTGGGCTGGAGAGAATAGAAGAACTCACTGAGATCTTCAATAAAGAATAAAAAATACAAGAGACATCCAATCAGAATTGAAGAATATAATAACTGAAATAAAGATCACACCACAGGGAATCAGGGTTAGACTAATGGATGCAGAAGAATGTATAGTTATCTGGAAGATGGGATAATGGAAAACACCCAAGTTCAACAACAAAAAGAGAAAAAAAAATTAATGAGGATAGACTGAGGGAATCTCCTGAACATCATCAAATGAACAAACGTTTGTATTATAGGGGTCCCAGAAGAAGAAAAGAGAGAGAAAGGGGAAGAAAACTTATTTAAGTAGATAATACCTGAAAACTTCCTAACCTAGAGAAGAAAATAGACATCCAGCTCTGAGAAACACAGAGAGTTCCAAACAAGATGATCCAAGGACATCCATGCCAAGACACATAATAATTACAATATCAAATTTGAAGATAAAGAGAGAATTTTAAAATGCAGTGAGAGAAAAGCAAAAAGTTAGCTATAAGGGAACATCTGTAATTTTCGACAGAAAGTTTGCAAGCCAGAAAACAGTGGCATGATCTATTCAAAGTGCTGAAAGGAAAAAAACCTACAACCAAAAATACTCTAACTGGCAAGATTATCATTCAGATTTGAAAGACATAGAGTGTCCCAAACAAACAAAACCCAAAGGAGTTTATCACCACCGAAACAACCTTATAAGAAATGTTAAAGGAACTTCTTTAAGAGGAAAAGAAATGGCCATATTTAGGCATAAAAAATTAGGAACAAAAAGATGTAAAATATGACAGGATATACATAAAACATGTAAGAAGGAGGAGAGAGAGAGAGAGGGAGAGAGAGAGAAAGAAATTCCTTTAAAAATGTCTATACTGCTTAGAACAATCTATACTTTCAATGACATCCCAATCAAAATTCCATAGAATTTTTCAAAGTGCTGGAACAAACAATCCTAAAATTTGTATGGAACCAGAAGAGACCCTGAAATGCCAAGGAAATGTTGAAAAAGAAAAACAAAACTGTGGGCATCATGTTGACTGATTTCAAGCTTTACCACAAAGCTGTGATCACCAAGACAACATGGTACTGGGGCGCCTGGGTGGCTCAGTGGGTTGGGCCGGTGCCTTTGGCTCGGGTCATGATCTCAGGGTTCTGGGATCGAGTCCCGCATCAGGCTCTCTGCTCAGCAGGGAGCTTGCTTCCCTCTCTCTCTCTCTCTCTGCCTGCCTCTCTGCCTACTTGTGATCTCTCTCTGTCAAATAAATGGATAAAGTCTAAAAAAAAAAAAAAAAAAGACAACATGGTAACATGGTACTGGCACAAATACAGACACATCAACCAATGGAACAGAGTAGAGAGCCCAGATATGGACCCTCAACTTTGTGGTCAAATAATCTTCAACAAAGCAGGAAAAAAAATATACAGTATAAAAAAGACAGTCTCTTCAATAAATGGTGCTGGAAAAATTGGACAGCTATGTGTAGAAGAATGAAACTCAACTATTCTCTTACACCATACACAAAGATTAACTCAAAATGGAAGATCTCAACATGAGGCAGGAATCTATCAAAATCCTAGAGAAGAACATAAGTAGTAAGTTCTTCAACATCTGCCACAGCAACTTCTTTCAAGACATGTCTTCAAAGGCAAAGGAAACAAAAGCAAAAATGAACTTTTAGAACTTCATCAAAACAAAAAGCTTCTGCATAGCAAAGGAAACACTCAACAAAACAAAGAGGCAACCTAGAGAATGGGAGAAGATATTCGCAAATGACTCTACAGACAAAGGGCTGATATCCAAGATGTATAAAGAACTCCTCAAACTCAACACGCACAAACAATCATGTCAAAAAAAGGGCAGAAGACATGAACAGACACGTCTCCAAAGAAGACATACATATGGCTAACAGACACATGAAAAAATGTTGATCATCATTAGCTATCGGGGAAATTCAAATCAAAACCACATTGAGATACCACCTTACACCAGTTAGAATGGCCAAAATTAACAAGACAGTAAACAACATGTTTTGGAGAGAATGTAGAGAAAAGGGAACCCTCTTACACTGTTGGTGGGAATGCAAGTTGATAGTCATTTTGGAAAACAGTGTGGAGAGTCTCAAAAAATTAAAATAGAGGTACCCTATGACCCTGCAATTGCACTACTGGGTATTTACCCTAAAGATACAGATGTAGTGAAAAGAAGGGCCATCTCTACCCCAATGTTCATAGTAGCAAAGGTCACAGTAGCCAAACTGTGGAAAGAGCCAAGATACCCTTCAACGGACAAATGGATAAAGAAGATATGGTCCATATCCACTATGGAGTATTATGCCTCTATCAGAAAGGATGAATACGCAACGTTTGTATCAACATGGACAGGACTGGAAGAGATTATGCTGAGTGAAATAAGTCAAGCAGAAAGAGTCAATTATCATATGGTTTCACTTATTTGTGGGGCTTAAGGAATAACATGGAGGACATTGGGAGATGGAGAGGAGAAGTGAGTTGGGGGAAATCGGAGGGGGAGACAACCATGAGAGACTGTGAACTGTAAGAAACAAACTGAGGGTTTTGGAGGGGAGGGTGGTGGAGAGGTTGGGTGAGTCTGATGGTGGGTATTAAGGAGGGCACGTGTTGCATGGAGCACTGGGTGTGGTGCCTAAACAATGAATTTTGGAACCCTGAAAAGACATAGAATAAAATGGAAAAAAAGTGTTTGAATTTAAATGACCATCAACTTAATATAGAACTCAAATGACCATCAGCTAGATACTTACGATGTTATGTATAATGTTATGATAACCACAAACCCAAAACCTATAAAAGATCCACAAAAAACAAGGAGGAAAAAAAGTCAAACATAATGCTATAGAAACTCATCAATCATAAAGCAAGAGAAGAAAGGAGCAGAAAAGAACTACAAAAACAACCAGAAAACAAACCAAATGGCAATAAGTACATACCTATCAATAATTTAATATAAATAATAATGTAAATAATTTAAACATAAGTGGCCTAAATGCTCCAATGTTTATGGATAAATAAACAAGACCCATCTGTGTGCTGCCTATAGGAACCTCACCCCAGATCTTAGGACACATACACAGTGAAAGCAAAGGGATGGAAAAGTAGTCACCATGCAAATGGAAGCCAAAAAAAAAAAAAAAAGCTGGCATAGCAATGCATATATCGACAAAACAGACTTTAAAACAAAGATTGTAATGAGAGACAATAAAGTTTATGTAATAACAAAGGGACCATTGCAGTAAAAGGATAAAACAAATAAATAAATATAAAATATTTATAAAAATATAAATATAAATAAATATCTATGCATATCAATAAAACAAATATCTACACACCTAACACTGGAGCACCTAAATACACAAAGCAATATAAAATAAAGAGAGAACTTGACAATACAATAATAGAGGGAACTTTTACACCCCACTTACATCAATGGATAGATCATCCAGGCAGAAAATCAATAAGGAAACAGAATCTTTGAACGACACATTAGACTAAATGGACATAATAGAACTATATAGAATATTCCATCCACAAACAACAGAAAACACATTAGACCACAAAACAAGCCTCAATAAATATGAGACTGAAATCATACAATGCATCTTTTCTGACCATAGGGATATAAAACTAAAAATAAATCACAGGGAAAGAACTGAAAACCACACAAATACATGGAGGCTAAATTGCATGATACTAAATGACTAATGGTTCAACAAAGCAACCAAAGAAGAAATCAAAATATAGATGCAAGCAAATAAAAATGAAAACACAATGGTCCAAAATTCCTAGGCAGTAACAAAAGGAGATATAATGGGGAAATAAACAGTGATACATGCTTACCTCAAGAAACAAGAAAAAAACTCAAATAAACAATCTAACCTTATACAGAAAGGAACTAGAAGAAGAAGGACAAAGCCTAGGTAAATAAAAGGAAGGAAATAATAAAGATCATAGAAGAAATAAATGACCTAGAAACAAACAAACAAACAAAACCAATGAAACCAAGAGTTGGTTCTCTGAAAGATAAATAAAATTCATAAGCCCTTAGCTAGACTCATTAATAAAAAGATACATCAAGGAGGACATTTGATGTAATGAGCACTGGTGTTATATGCAACTGATAAACTACTAAATTCTACCTCTGAAATTAATACTACAGTATATGTTAACTAAATTGAATTTAAATAAATTTTTAAAAGATAAAAACCTACAATCAATGAATCTGGGAACACTGAAAAAATAAAATAAAATAAAGTAAAATAAAAACCTAAATAAATAAAATCAGAAATGAGAGAGAAGTAACAAATAACACCACAGAAATACAAAGGTTTGTTGAGAACCCTATGAAAAATTATATGCCCACAAACTGGACAACCTAGAAGAAATGGATAACTTCCTAGAAGCATCCAAACTTCCAAACAAATAAGGAAGCAATAGAAAATCTGAACAGAAAATGAAATCTGAACAATTCAATGAAATTAAAAAAAAAAAAAACTACCAAAAAATAAAAGTCTAGAACCAGATAGCTTCACAGGTGAATTCCAGCAAACATTTAAGGAAGAGTTAAGGGGTGCCTGGGTGGCTCAGTAGGTTAAAGCCTCTGCGTTTGGCTCAGGTCATGATCTCAGGGTCCTGGGATCAAGCCCCACACCAGGCTCTCTGCCAAGCAGGGAACCTGCTTCCCTTCCTCTCTCTCTGCCTGCCTCTCTGCCTAATTGTGATCTCTGTCTGTCAAATAAATAAATAAAATCTTTAAAGAAGACTTAATACTTATTATCTCCAAATTATTCCAAAAACTAAAAGAGGAAGAAAATCTTCCAAATATATTCTACAAGGCCATCATTACTCTAACAGCAAAATCAGATGAAGACAGCACAAAAAAAGAAAACCATAGGCCAATATCCCTATAACAAAAATCCTCAACAAAATATTATCAAACTTCTAATTAAAAGAATATTAATTACAAAGTGGCCCAGTTTCAATATTTGCAAATCAATCAATGCGATATACCGCATCAATAAAATGAAGGATATAAACCACATATCATCTCAATAAATGCAGAAAATGCATTTGACAAGATTCAACATCAAGTCATGATAAAAACTCTCTACAAAATGGGTTTAGCGAGAACATACCTCAACATAATGAAAGCCGCATATGAAAAATCCACAGCTAACATCTTAATCAATGAAGAAAAACTGAGGACTTTTCCTCTAAGATCAGGGACAAGACAAGGATGTCCACTCCCTCCACTTGTATTCAACATGGTACTAGAAATCCTAGCTGCTACAATCAGATAAGGAAAAGAAGTTAGGTACATCCATATTGGTAAAGAAGTAGTTAAACTGTCACTATTCACAGATGACCTGGCATTATATACAGAAAACCCTAAAAACTCCAGCCAAACCTACTAGAAGTGATAAATGAGTTCACTCTCAAAACTTTAAAACACTGATGAAAGAAATTATAGGCGACACAAACAAATGGAAGGATATCCCATACTCTTGGATTGGAAGTATAAACATTGTTAAAATGTCCATATTACTCAAAGTAATCTGCAGATTCAATGCAATCCTTATTAAAATACCAACAGCATGTTTTACAAATTGAGAACAAATAGTACTAAAATTTGTATGGAATCACAAAAAACCCCAAGTAAACAAAGCAATCTCAAAAACAAAAACACCAAAACCCAAACCAAAACAAAACAAAACAAACAAACAAACAAAAAAACCACCATCATGAACAAAGCTGGAAGTATCACAATTCCAGATTTCAAGATATATTACAAAGTGGCAATACTCAAAACAGTATGGTACAGGCATTAAAAACTGACACAGATCAGTCGAAAAGAATAGAGAGCTCAGAAATAAATCCATGCTTATATGTTTAATAAATCTATGACAATGATATACAATGAGGAAAAGGCAGTCTCTTCAATAAATGGTGCTTGGAAAATTGAACAGCTACGCGAAAGAAGGAAACCGGACCACTTTGTAATATCATGCAAAAAATACAATCAAAATAGATTCAAGACCTAACTAGAGCCCCGAGATCGCAAAAATCCTAGATCACAGGCAGTAATTATTCTGACATTGAATGTAGCAACATTTTTCTAGCTATGTCTCCTAAGGAAAGGAAAATAAAAGCAAAACTGGGATTATACCAAAATAAAAAGCTTCTGCCCAGCAAAGGAAACCATCAGTGAAACAAAATGACAACCTACTTAATGGAAGAAAATCTTTGCAAATGATACATTTGATAAAGGGCTAATATCCAAAATAGATAAAGAACTCATACAACCCAACACCAAAAAATAATAAACAAATAAATAAATAAATAACCTGATTAAAAGTGGGTAGAAAACCCAAATAGACATTTCTCCAAAGAAGTCATACAGATGGCCTACAGACACTTGAGAAGTGCTCAACATCATTCATCACCAGGAAATACAAATGAAAACTACAATGAGCTATTACATCACAGCTGTCAGAATGGCAAAATCCAAATGATAGGAAATAAAAAGTGTTGACCAAATGAGGAAAACAACAACAACAACAACAAACCACATACGCTGTTGGTGGGAAATAAACTGTACAGCCACTATGGAAAATCATAGGAAATTTCCTCAAAAATTTAAAAACAGAAATACTATATAATCCAGTAATACTATTTAATCCATTCTGATCCAGTAAATACTATATGATCCAGTACTATATGATTCCATTAGTGGGTATTTGCCCAAAGGGAAAACACTAATTTTAAAGGATATGTACATCCCTATACCTACTGCAGCATTATTTACAATAGCCAGGATATGGAAGTAACCTAAATATGTCCCATCAATAGATGAATGGTTAAGGAAGAGTCACTCACTCACACACACATACACACACACACACACACACACACACCACACATACTACTACTACTACAACTCTTTTTTTTTTTTATTTGACAGAGAGAGATCACAAGTAGACAGAGAAGCAGGCAGAGAGAGAGGGAAGCAGGCTCCCTGCTGAGCAGAGAGCCCAATGCGGGACTCGATCCCAGGACCCTGAGATCATGACCTGAGCCGAAGGCAGAGGCTTAACCCACTGAGCCACCCAGCGCCCCTACTACTACAACTCTTTAAAGAAGAATGAGATTGTGCCACTGGTGACAATATGGATGGACCTGGAGGGTATTATGTTAAGTGAAATAAGTTAGACTGAGAAAGACAAATGCTACATGATATCACACATATATGGAACTTTAACAAAAGAAAACATGAATAAACAAATAAAATCAAAATTAGTCCTATAAACACAGAACAAACTGATGGCTTCCTGAGGGGAGGGCAGTGGTGGGGTGGGTAAAATAGATGAAGGGGAGTAGGAGACACAGGCCTCTAGTTATGAAATGAGTAAGTTATGGGAATCAAAGGCAAGATATAAGGAATATAGTCAATGATACTGTAATAGTGATGTGACAGGATAAACAGTAGCTACACTTGTGAACACAGCATAATGTTTAAACTCGTAGAATCACTACCTTGTACACATGAAACTAATGCAACATTATGTGTTAATTACACTTTTAAAAAAAAGCCTACACCCTAAACAAAATTCTTCATTCTCTAAATTTCCTGGAGCTTATAGGAGAAAAGCTGAAATCTATGTCAACAGAAATTTCCAGAAACAAGACTTACCCTAGGATTTTGAAATGTGTGAGGGAAAACAAGGAAATAATTAGGATTCAACTCATAGCAATTGAAACATGAGTGTAAGGACCAATATCATATTCAGTAGTTCCTCTTGGAAGCAAATACTAGAAACTGAGTTGAAAAAGTCCAGTAAAGAATGGGGATTGATGTAGCATGCTGAACTCACAAAACTGTTAACTGCCTCAGGAAGAGCTAGACGCTCAAACTGAAAAGCCAAAGGGAATCTAGGAATTGCTCCAGGGTCAGGTGTTCTCTTGATCCTGCTTCTCTTCTGAGCATCAAACTGTGCGGAAGGCCAGCCCTCAAGTGAGTTCTGGTTTCTACCTGAGATGGTAGAACCGTCTTAAATTGCTCTGTCCAAGTACCTATGGGAGAGAGCCCAACTGGCCCAATTCAGATGAGGTGTCCACATCTGAGTAAATCTACCTGTCTTAGTCTTCTTGGGCCAGTAGAACAGAATACCATAGACTGGTTAGTGTTAAAAAAAAAAAAAAGACATTTAGTTCTCACAGGTGAGGAGCCTGGAAGTCCAAGATCAGGGTGCCAGCATGGGCAGGGCTTCTGGTGACTCTCCTCCTGGCTTGCAGACTGCCGTCTCTTTGCTATGTCCTCTCACAGTGGAGAGAGAGGGATGGTCTCCTTCAAGTCTCTTTTTATAAAGGCACTCACACTAGTAATCTCATTCACAAGGGCCCCATTCTCATGGCTAATCACCTCCCAAAAGCCCCACCTCCAAATACCATCACACTGGGGATCAGGCCTCAACACTGAGACCTCTCAGAGGAAGGGTGTTTGGGAGGCATAACAGAGCCCTCTCCCTGCAAAAGATTTTGCTCATCACAGCAAAGACAGTATAATTTTAAGTTTGCCCCAGTCTGCCACCTCATTTGTGGGGGGTTTCTTAGACTTCTCTGGAGCCACCAACTTATTTCCTTCCTTATTTTTGTCACTTAGCATGTAGTTACTTATGTCTTCCAACTAAAGTTTAAGCTCCTTTAAAGAGCATAACCTTATGCATGATAGGTAATTTGTTACATGAAAAGAAGAATATGGTGGAATCTGAATAGCTTTGAAGCAGAAGTACATGGATTTGGGTCCAATGCTCAGCTCTGCATTATTAGCAGATGGACATCGAATTACTTCACCTCTTCACGTTCCTATTTTCTCATCTACTTAACACATGATATTATCAATTTCAGTAGATACATGTGGGCACTCCCTGTACCCGTGAGCAGACTTATTTCCATCACGAAACAACTGCTTTCAGATGTTCAGTTACGTCTTTTGAGTGAGGCATGATATCCAGGCCTTGCTGGTCAGCACATATCTTCATATGGCACAGTGATCTGTCCCAAGACCAATAAGGACCAAGCCACTCCAAGGAAGTCAACTGTGGGATACTTGCTAAAACTACTGAAATGGGAAATTAGCTCTCTTGTCGCTACACTTGAAATGACGAGGATGAAACCCGGATATGTATATTCCTAAGTGGACAGAGCCTGCCTGTGGGAAGCTGTAACAGAAAGAATCCCAGCTGTGCAATAAAAAGATAACAGAGCCCAGATGCCCCTGTTTAGGACACGAGGTCTTACAACGCCCAAAGCCAACACTGTCTGATCATTATTCAGTCTTTTGAGTCTCTATCAATGTCTCCATTGCTCTACCACCACACTGTTTTTTTTTTTTTTAACTTATTCTAGTTTCATTAGTTTTATGTCATAATTAAAATAATCTGAGGGAGAGGAAGCAAGATGGCAGAGGAGTAGGAGACTGAAATATCATTAGCTTCAGCTGGACAGTTATCAAACCATTCCGAACACCTACAAACTCAGCGGGAGATGGAAGAGAAGAAGAGCAGCGATTCTAGGAACGGAAAATCGACCACTTTCGGAAAGGTAGGACTAGCGGAGAAGCGAATCCGAAGCAACAGGAAGGTAAACTGCAGGGGTTGGGGGGCCGGCTCCCGGCAAGCAGCGGAGCAGCAGAGCACAAAATCCGAACTTTTAGAGGTCGGCTCCACTGAGGGACATCGCTCCAGAGACTAAGTGGGGGTGAAGCCCTTGCGGGGACAGTGTGGTCTCAGGACCCGCGGGGTCACTGAAAGACCAGGGGTGTCTGAGTGTGGCAGAGCTGCCAGGTATCGGAGCCGGGAAGCCGGTGGCAGAGACGGAGATGAGGAGTGGCTCTCAGCTCGGGCTTACCCTAAACCGTGATCCCAAGCACAGTCGGGCCACTGCTCTTGCAGGGACCCGACAAGTGACAGATCCAGGGAGACTCACCTTCCTCCTCTCAGTGCGGCAGGAATCTGCTGGGTTTGGAGACTCCCAACGGGGCCGCGCGCCAGAGACAGAAACACTCGGACACAGGCCAAGTGGGCTCGGAGCGCGGCCAGAGACCAAAGAGACCGGAGGGACTGACTGCTTTTCTCCGAGAGCGCGTATTGAGGAACAGCACGGAGCTCTCGGCTCCTCCAGCCAGACACTGGGCGGCCGCCATCTTCGTTCCCATCCTCCACAGCGGTACGGAAAGCGCGCAGGGAACAAAAGCTCCGAGAGCGAACCCGAGCAGGTGACAGCCTGGCCCCTGGCAAGGGCGGTGCAGTTCCGCCTCTCGGCAAAGACATTTGAGAATCACGGCAACAGGCCCCTCCCACAGGAGATCGGCAAGACCATCCAACCAAGACCAAGCTCACTAATCAAGAACTGCAGAACTCGGGCGCCTGGGTGGCTCAGTGGGTTAAGCCGCTGCCTTCGGCTCAGGTCATGATCTCAGGGTCCTGGGATCGAGTCCCGCATCGGGTTCTCTGCTCAGCAGGGAGCCTGCTTCCTCCTCTCTCTCTGCCTGCCTCTCTGCCTACTTGTGATCTCTGTCTGTCAAATAAATAAATAAAAACTTAAAAAAAAAAAAAAAAAAAAAAAAAGAACTGCAGAACTCAAGAGCTAAGGGAAAGCAACACATAGAATTCATGACTTTTTCCCTATGATCCTTTAGACTTACAAAGTTAAATTTTAAAAATTTTATTTACAACTTTTCCTCTTCCCTCTTTTAACATTTTTAAACTATTTTATCTTATCAATACCTTTTTAAAAATCTTTTAAAATTTTCATTGTTATAGTCATATTTTATTCCTTCATTGTATTTTACCTTATTTTTGGTATACATTTAGGTTTCTTTTTCTTTAAAATATTGGAATATAATTTCTTCTAATACATCAAAATATACCTTAAATCTAGCATATGGCTTTGTTCTAGTCTCCAGCCTGATCACATTTTTTTTTCTTTTTCCAACCAATTTATCTTATCAATTCCTTTTTTTAGAATATTTTTTAATTCACATGTTTAGTCACATTCCATCCCTTCAACATGATTACCCTTATTTTTGTCTATATATAAGATTTTCTTTCTTTAAAATTTTGGGAGGTAGTTTCTTCTAAGAGACCAGAATATACCCAAATTCACTAGTCTAAAAAAATATATATGTATACATACATATATATATATATATATATATATATATATATACACAACACACACACACACACATATATATATAGTTTTTAATTTTTTTTATTTTTTCCCCTTTCTTCTCCCCCCTGCTTTGGGTCTCTTCTGATTTGGTTAATGTATATTTTTCTGGGGTCTATGACCCTCTTAGTATTTTATTCTCTCGTTCATATATTCTTATCTGGATAAAATTAAAGGAAAGAAAAACCAAAAAAAAACCCCAAAAAATCAAGAGGCAGTACCAATGGCTAGGGACCTAATCAATACAGACATTAGTAATACGTCAGATCTAGAGTTCAGAATGATGATTATCAAGGTGCTAGCTGGGCTTGAAAAAGGCATGGAGGATATTAGAAAAAACTTGTGTGGAGAAATAAAATCCCTTTCTGGATAAATAAAAGAACTAAAATCTAACCAAGTTGAAATCAAAAATGGAGGCTCGGGGCGCCTGGGTGGCCCAGTGGGTTAAGCCGCTGCCTTCGGCTCAGGTCATGATCTCGGGGTTCCGGGATCGAGTCCCGCATCGGGCTCTCTGCTCAGCAGGGAACCTGCTTCCCTCTCTCTCTCTCTCTGCCTGCCTCTCTGACTACTTGTGATCTCTGTCTGTCAAATAAATAAATAAAAAATCTTTAAAAAAAAATGGAGGCTCTTACTGCTAGGAAAAATGAGGCAGAAGAGAGAATTAGTGATATAGAAGACCAAATGATGGAAAATGTAGAAGCTGAGCAAAAGAGAGACAAACAACTACTGGACCACGAGGGGAGAATTCAAGAGATAAGTGATACCATAAGACAAAACAATATTAGAATAACTGGGATCCCAGAAGAAGAAGAAAGAGAGAGGGGTAGAAGGTATATTGGAGCAAATTATAGTAGAGCATTTCCCTAATATGGCAAAGGGAATAGGCCTCAAAATCCAGGAGGCATAGAGAACCCCCTTCAAAATCAATAAAAATAGGTCCACACCCCATCATCTACTAGTAAAATTTACAAGTGTCCATAACAAAGAGAAAATCCTGAAAGCAGCTTGGGACAAGAAGTCTGTAACATACAATGGTAGAAATACTAGATTGGTAGCAGACTTACGCACAGAGACCTGGCAGGCCAGAAAGGACTGGCATGATATAGTCAGAGCACTAAATGAGAAAAATATGCAGCCAAGAATACTATATCCAGTCAGGCTGCCATTGAAAGTAGAAGGAGAAATAAAAAGGCTTCCAAGGCAAACAAAAACTAAAAGAATTTGCAGACACCAAACCAGCCCTAAAGGAAATATTGAAAGGGGTCCTCTAAGCAAAGAGAGATCCTAAAAGTAATAGACCAGAAAGGAACAATATACAGTAACAGTCACCTTATAGGCAATACAATGGCATTAAATTCATATCTTTCAATAGTTACCCTGAATGTAAATGGGCTAGATGCCCCAAACAAAAGATACAGGGTATAAGGACAGATAAAAAACAAGATCCAGCAATATGCTGTCTATAAGAAACTCATAGACCCAAAGACACCTCCAGATTTAAAGTGAGGGGGTAGAAAATAATTTATCATGCTAACAGACATCAAAAGAAAGCTGGGGTGGCAATCCTTATATCAGAAAAATTAGATTTAAAGCCAAAGACTATAAGAGATGAGGAAGGACACTATATCATACTTAAAGGGTCTGGCCAACAAGAAGATCTAACCATTTTAAATGTCTATGTGCCTAACATGGGAGTAGCCAACTATATAAACCAATTAATAACAAAGTCAGAGAAACACATCGATAATTATACAATAATAGTAGAAGACTTTAACACCCCCTCTCTCACTGAAATGGACAAATCATCTAAGCCAAAGATTAATAAGGAAATAAATGCTTTAAATGATACACTGGACAAGATGGACATTACATATATATTCAGAACATTTCATCCCAAAGCAACAGAATACATATTCTTCTCTAGTGCACATGGAACATTCTCCAGAATAGTTCACATCCTGGGTCACAAATCAGGTCTTAATTGGAACCAAAAGATTGGGATCATTCCCTGCATATTTTCAGACCATAATGTTCTGAAACTAGAATTCAATCACAAGTGTAAAGTTGGAAAGAACCCAAATACATGGAGGCTAAAGAGCATCCTACTAAAGAATGAATGGGTCAACCAGGAAATTAAAGCAGAATTGAGAAAATTCATGGAAACAAATGATAATGAAAACACAACTGTTCAAAATCTGTGGGACACAGCAAAGGTAGTCCTGAGAGGAAAATATATAGCAATACAAGCACTTCTTAAGAAACAAGAAATGTCTCAAATACACAACCTAATCCTACACCTAAAGGAGCTGGAGAAAGAAAAACAAAGACTGCCTAAACCCACCAGGAGAAGAGAAATAATAAAGATCAGAGCAGAAATCAATGAAATAAAAACCAAAAGAACAGTAGATCAAATCAACAAAATTAGGACCTGGTTTCTTGAAATAATTATAAGATTGATAAATCCCTGGCCAAATTTATCTAAAAGAAAAGAGGAAGGACCCAAATAAATAAAGTCATGAGTGATAGAGGAGAGATCACAACCAACACCAAAAAATTATAGGAACATATTATGAGCAACAATATGCCAACAAATTTGACAATCTGGAAGAAATGGATGCATTCCTAGAGACATATAAACTACCAAAACTGAACCAGGAAGAAATAGAAAACCTGAACAGACCCATAACCAGTAAGGAGATTGAAGGAGTCATCAAAAATCTCCCAACAAACAAGAGCCCAGGGCTAGACAGTTTCCCAGTGGAATTCTACCAAACATTTAAAGAAGAATTAATACCTGTTCTCCTGAAACTATTCCAAAAAATAGAAATGGAAGGAAAACTTCCAAACTCATTTTATGAGACCAGCATGACCTTGATCCCAAAACCAGACAAAGACCCATCCAAAAAGGAGCATTATAGACCAATATCCTTGATGAACACAGATGCAAAAATTCTCACCAAAATACTAGCCAATAGGATCCAACAGTACATTAAAAGGATTATTTACCATGTCCAAGTGGGATTTTTTCCTGGGCTGCAAGTTTGGTTCAACACCTGCAAATCCATCAATGTGATACAATACATTAATAAAAGAAAGAACAAGAACAATATGATACTCTAATAGCTGCTGGAAAAGCATTTGACAAAGTACATCATCCTTTCATGGTCAAAATTCTTCAAGTATAGGGACAGAGGGTACATACCTCAATATTATCAAAGCCATCTATGAAAAACCCACAGTAAATATCATTCTCAATGGGGAAAAACTGACAGCTTCTCTCCGTAAGGTCAGGAACATGGCAGGGATGTCCACTATCACTGCTGGTATTCAGCATAGTACTAGAAGTCCCAGCCTCTCAAATGAGACTACCAAAAGAAATTAAAGCATGTGGATCAGCAAAGCGGAAGTCAAACTCTCCTTCTTTGCAGATGATATGACACTTTATGTGGAAAACCCAAAAGACTCCACTCCAAAACTGCTAGAACTCATACAGGAATTCAGTAAAGTGTCAGGATATAAAATCAATGCATGGAAATCAGTTGCATTTCTATACATTAACAGCAAGACAGAAGAAAGAGAAATTAAGGAGTTGATCCCATTTACAATGGCATCCAAAACCATAAGATACCTAGGAATAAACCTAAGAGGCAAAGTATCTATACTCAGAAAACTATAAAGTACTCATCAAAGAAATTGAGGAAGACACAAAGAAATGGAAAAACGTTCCATGCTCATGGATTGGAAGAACAAGTATTGGGAAAATGTCTATGCTACATAAAGCAAGCTACACATTTAATGCAATCCCTATCAAAATGCCATCAATTTTTTTTCAAATAAATGGAACAAATAATCCTAAAATTTATATGGAACCAGGAAAGACTCCAAATAGCCAGAGGAATGTTGAAAGAGAAAGCCAAAGTTAGTGGCATCACAATTCCAGACTTCAAGCTCTATTACAAAGTTGTAATCACCAAGACAGTATGGTACTGGCACAAAAACAGACACTTAGGTCAATGGAACAGAATAGAGAGCCCAGAAATAGATAATCTATGGTCAGCTAATCTTTGACAAAGCAGGAAAGAATGTCCAATGGAAAAAAGACAGTCTCTTCCAACAAATGGTGATGGGAAAATTGGACAGCCACATGCAGAAGAATGAAACTGAACCATTTCCTTATACCACACCAAAAATAGACTCAAAATGGATGAAAGACCTCAATGTGAGACAGGAATCTATCAAAATCCTTGAGGAGAACACAGGCAGAAACCTCTTCGACCTCAGCCACAGCAACTTCTTTCTAAAAACCGCCAAAGGCAAGGGAAGAAAGGGCAAAAATGAACTATGGGGACTTCATCAAGATCAAAAGCTTTTGCGCAGCAAAGGAAACAGTCAAGAAAACCAAAAGACAACTGACAGAATGGGAGAAGATATTCACAAATGGCATATCAGATAAAGGGCTAGTATCCAAAATCTATAAAGAACTTACCAAACTCAACACCCAAAGAACAAATAATCCAATCAAGAAACGGGCAGAAGACATGAATGTACATTTCTGCAAAGAAGACATCCAGATGGCCAACAGACACATGAATAAGTGCTCCACATCACTCAGCATCAAGGAAATACAAATCAAAACCACAATGAGATGCCACCTCACAGCAGTCAGAATGGCTAAAATTAACAAGGTAGGAAAGGACAGATGTTGGCGAGGATGTGGAGAAAGGGGAGCTCTCCTACACTGCTGGTGGGAATGTAAGCTGGAGCAGCTGTTCTCCAGAGCAGCTTTTTGAGGTTCCTCAAAAAGTTGAAAATAGAGCTACCCTATGACCCAGCAATAACACTACTGGGTATTTATCCTAAAGACAAATGTAGTGATCTGAAGGGGCACATGTACCCAAATGTTTAAAACAGCAATGTCCACAATAGCCAAACTATGGAAAGAACCTAGATGTTCAAGAGATGAATGGATAAAGAAGATGCGGTACATACATACAATGGAATACTATGCAGCCATCAAAAAATGAAACCTTGCCATTTGCAATGATGTGGATGAAACTAGAGGGTATTATGCTGAGTGAAATAAGTCAATTAGAGAAAGACATTTACCATATGATCTCTCTAATATGTGGAATTTGAGAGGCAGTCCAGGGTTTTGTGGGGGTAGGGAAGGAAAAAATGAAACAAGATGGGATCAGGAGGGAGACAAACCATAAGAGACTCTTAATCTCACAAAACAAGTTGAGGAGCGGGGGGTAGGGATAAGGTGGTTGGGTTATGGGCACTGGGAGGGTATGTGTTATGGTGACTGCTATGAAATGTGTAAGCCTGATGATTCACAGACCTGTACCCCTGTGGCAAATAATATATTATATGTTAATAAAAATAATGTAAAAATAAAAAAGAATCTGAAAGGACTGTGAGTTGGTAGAACCCTTTGTAGAAATCAAGAGACTTTATTGTGTTCATATTTTTTTTTTCACATTGGAAATATGTCTTAAAAATCATCTTTAGGGCACCTGGGTGGCTCAGCAGGTTAAGCATCTGCCTTCAGGCCAGGTCATGATCCCAGGATCCTGAGATTGAGTACCACATCAGGCTTCCTGCTCAGCGGGGAGCCTGCTTCTCCCTCTCTCAATCCCCTTGCTTGCGCTCTCCCTCTTTCTCTCTGTCAAGTAAATAAATAAATAAAATCTTAAAACATAAAAAGAATCATCTTAAATACAGAAAGGGCTTTATGACAAGAAGACAACAAAGTCCTTGATGTGATTTTTGTTTCTTATCAATCATTGTATACATAGCACTTAGCATAATGCTTGGTATAAATTACTTATTATATCAACCAACCAGTTAAATAGTATTAACCAAAATTCTTTATTATAACTTCAATGCACCGATCTTTAGGGAAATGGTTAATTTTCATTTATATACTTTATGGTAGATTATACAGTTGCTAAAATATTATAAAGGATTTCGAATACCATGGAAATCTAAGTATGATATTAAGAGAAACTCAGAAGTTTGCATACAAAGCACAAATGTATCTATTTAATAAAAAATGTACTACAGAAGAATACTCCAAAATGAAAGCATAGGAGGGTACCTATTTTTTTTTTACTTTCTCACTTCTTTATAACTACCAAAACGTAGTAACACATTGGCCTATGACTACCTTAATATTGTGGAAGGACAGGCACTTAAAAATATGCAATTTCGGGGCACCTGGGTGGCTCAGTGGGTTAAAGCCTCTGCCTTCGGCTCGGGTCGTGATCCGGGGGCCCTGGGATTAAGCCCCACGTCGGGCTCTCTGCTCTGCGGGGAGTCTGCTTCCTCCTCTCTCTCTCTCTCTGCCTGCCTCTCTGCTTACTTGTGATCTCTGTCAAATAAATAAATAAAATCTTTTAAAAAAATAAGCAATTTCAACTTTTTGTTCATGATAGCTTCAATTCTATCATTTTATAAATCCAAGAACCATTAAACTATTGGTGGTTTTGGAAATCTCACTGTTTTTGCTGTGAAAATTCAAAGGATCCAAATTCAGGACAAAGCTGGCAAAGTTCTTAGTCACAACGTACTTATATTTTCTTTGTTACTGTTTTTTAATGGTTGTTTCAGATTCTTTCCTATGCTTGTGAAATCAAGCAGAAATAGAGAATGTTAGAGACATAGGAGAGTGTCATGTGCTGCCCTGGATGTGATCCTTTTATATCAAGAATATCAAGAATGCCCATCATCCTCATGTTCTCACCTAACTGTTCCCTTGGCACTGACCAAGAGCCCTTCTTTGTTTCCCTACTCAGATTCCTCTGTCCTTCAGTCTTCTTGCCTGTCCTCACCCTTGTCTTCCCTATCCAACCCCTATCACATTTCCCCTAAACACCTGATCTATGAAATGTCCATATTAAGCCTACTCAGTCTCCAACCTGAGGTCTTCTGCCATCTTGCTTTTGGAATACTCTTTCTCTGCCCAAGTTGACCTACTGAAATTTCTCCTTATTATTCAATTTTCAAGTAGGAATCTCTTCCCTCAAAAAGGCTTCCTTAACCCCTCATATGGGTCAAGCACCCTTATAGTACCTTATCGTAGCTTCCCAGAGGTCCTTGATCTCTCTATACAAAGCACTGACCACATTCACTGGTATGTGTTTGAAGGCTGTCCTATCAGAATGTAACCCATGTGACCACAGACATTATCTGTCTGTCTTGTGCACCTTGCATGTGGTCACAACTCTTAGTGCAGAGCATGGCACATATTAATTACAGCATTTAGTAGAATTAGAAAGAATGGATGGGCAGCGCACACTTGTTTAATACCACAACCATTACTGAAGATGAGTAATCTAGTCCTTTGGACTCCTAGCTCACCTCCACTCACTGTGTCACTCGGCCTTCCTTGATTCCTTTCTTAAGTTAGCTGTTTTCAACTTTTTCAAAGTACATGGTATAATATTATGCCATTTGATTTTCTCACAGATTTCTGGGAGAGATTTCCATTTGTTGTGGGGAAAAAAGAGAGGGTAGAAAGAAAAGGACAAAGGTAAAAGGAGAGAAAAATAAAATGCTCAAAGAGAGCATGTCTTTGGAAAAATCAGTATTTAACAGTCGATCATACCTCCACAGTAGAAGATGACTATAGAAAAAAGCCCCTTAAATTAAAAAACAAAAACCAAAAACTCCTCTAATTCATGGTTTAGAATCCTTGGATCAGAAGTTCCAGAAAGGAATTTGCAAACATATTTTGTTTTAAAGTCCTTTTTGTTATGATGTCAGCAAACTGTGGTCATTTATGAACTTTTGCAGAAATTCACTAATATTCAGACACTAAAAATAAACAGACACAAAAGAAACAGAAAAATTAAAAGCTGGAGCTCATTCAGGCTCATCCTTTTGGTGCCCTTCATAAGCAGGGTGATAAAATGAGAGTTTATAGATTGAGGAGTTGGCTGTCTTCAAAATTGACAAGGGATTTATGAAAAACCGCAAAAAACAACTGATATGAATAACCTCTATAATGATCCAGCATTAAATTATAACAGATGCTAACTCCCCAGGAAATCGGAGACTAAAAATAGGAAAGACAAAATAACCTTGAAAGAATTTAAGGAAAACTGGCGATCTCCAGACTCCATAATTTTAAAAAAAAAAAGTCACTTATACTTTAATTCAATGTGAGTTTATTTACAAAAGATTTGGTTACCTCACTGAATACATCGCTTTAAAACATTATATGAGATATTTGGCTAGTTCTATCCTATAGTGTTTGTATCTTAGGGCAAAAACAAACATACAAACTGTAAGATATGATGAAACTATTTCATTTACCATTTACTCTTCAAACAACTTTAAACAAATAATGATAAATTTTACTTCAGGGATTTCTGGTGAGCAGTTAGGAGGTTGAGCTGAGAAAATCAAATGGTCTGTAATTGGGTCATGACCCTATAAGCTCTTGCTTCACTGGAGGAAGCAAAACAAGTTTCAGATCAATATTTACACACAGAAAAAAATTTCCTAAATATTTGGGGGTTTGTGCAATGGTTAATTTGACCACAAAATGCTTTTTTCATATTCTGGAATTCTAGAAGGAAAATGTATGAATCCTCAGATGCTTTTAAAGAAACATATCAAATTAAAAACAATCTTTATCTTAAAGGGCTGATTTTTATTGCATAGATTTCATGGTGTGTTCATTGTCAGTAAATTAATACATTGAGTTCTTTTCATCATAGAGTCAGGAAGGTGGGGAGTCTAGAACTTGAGGAAGCTCTCTAAAGACAGTTTCTAGAAAGCAACAAATCATCTTAAAAGAACTGGCCAGGAAACTAGGTAGTTTGAAAACCACCAGTTTTAGCATCAAGTAAAAGCTACTTTGTGACTGAAAGAAAAGATCGTTTTCAATTTTATCATTTTTAGTAGAATTCAGACATACCTAATAACATTTTTATAACAGACTCTATTGGTAGCCAAACTTATCTAGTCCTGTCTGACCCTTTGATGACCCAGTTAACAAATATTCATAGACTACTATTATTTGTTAGGTATTTTTTTATGCTAGAAATAGAAATATAAGACATAGCTTCTGCTCTTAAGCAGTGTATACTTTGGTTGGGTAAAAGAGAAGCTAAATAAGTTCATCAGTTTTATAATATAAGCAACTATAACAATTGCAAATTTTCCTGTCACAAATAACACAAAAACTAACTGAATTAGTTTAAACAATGGAACTGATTGTATTACATAACTGTACTGCAAGGCTTCAGTGCTACAATTATTTACAATAATGAAATGAAAGACATATTTCCTTTCCTTCTCTGTCTTCCACCTTCCATGGTGTCAGTTACATCCTAAGCTGGTCTTGGTGGCAAAAGGGCTGCAGTAGCTCCAGAGGTCTCATTTGTGTAACTTATCAATGAAAAAGAGAAAGAGCAATGGCTTTTACTGGCTCTCCCAGAAGAATGAGGACAGTCTTCTGAACCCGTTACTTTGCCCAGAATAATGCACTGATTGACTTCATCTTGAATTTCCTGACTTTTCTCTGTGGCAAGGAGGGTTGAAATTAGCCTAGAGAAAAGAGAACGCCATATCCTGTGTCTCACTCTGTCCCTAAATCGCATAAGGGTAAACAATGGAAAGGATGTGCAAGCAATAACTTCACAATGTCCTCTTCTGTTTCTTCAATTCTACCCCCTCCACGCACAAATTTGTATGCAATTTTCAAAATCTCTACAATGATAGGAAAACACTCAATCCCTCCCAAAGGGTAACATGAGAAATTTTATCAGCTGCATTCAGGTACATATACAAGATCTCCATGTTATCCTCTTAATTGAACTGGTTGAAACTCTGAATGGTCTATATGGTCCAGTAGTCTATTGAATATATATATTTTATCCACCCCCAATTTTCCAAATATATGATCATGGGCAAACAATAGGGTAATGTCAATGAAAATTCTCATTTGGAAAAGGAGAGAATGAGAAATAACATATAACTGTCAATATTTCACAGCACAAAATGCATGCTGCTGTCCAGAAACAACTAAGACTCCCCTTTCTTTGAAATGGAGTCAGTCCTTCGATCAGCAACAAAAGCACTCAGGAGGCTGCCACCTGGGAAAATCTTCCTTGTCCATTGTCCCACATAACCACATCAGGGCATAATTCCCTTTCCAAGCAATGCACCTCCTTAACGGTGCTGTGCAATGATTTCCAGTTTTAGAAGATTGGTTAGGTGGGCATGAAGCTATCACCTGCTGCTTTCAGCCAAGTTTGAGGTTTCTTTGGTAATCAACTCACTTTAAAGTGTAGTTAGCTTTGGTTTAATAGCCTCTGAGAAATCCCACAGTCTCGTTTTCAGAGGCACAGACTGAGTTTGGGTCCACTCTGTGAGCCTGTGCGTTTCTGTCTTCCATACTGATGCTCTGTAGTAAGAGGCACCTTTGCACAGCCAATTCTCCTTCAATGGACTTGAACTTCATTTTGACATTTGGCTTGGAACAAATGGAAAAATTGCCTCTTGTGGAGAAGGGCAGGTAATGTGCCACTTACCTCCATGCTATATCCTAAGCACATCATCAAGATAAGACTGAGCTCCACTTTTAACAGTCAAACAATGCTTAATAAAGATACCTCAGAGATTTTGGGATTGTTAGGCTGGTCTCTTATGCCTGCTTTTTTTTTTTTTTTTTTTTTTTTTTTTGTAAGAATCCCACCTCTCTGCCCCTTGCTTTTGCTTGGGGTAAAGTATTTGGCTTTTACAACTCTGCCAGATTTCAAATTACAAATATTTTTGGCACAGACATTACTGTTTGCAAGCAGAGAATGCTTGTTTTAGCAGAACTATGTGCTTTTTTTCCCCTTCTGTGCCTTTGAATTGGCCTGTTTTAGATTAATTCTTTCTCTTTCTTTAGTCTTTTTAGTAAGAGTCAAAAGAAGTAGCCAACACTCCAAAAATTCTGTTGTTGTTGTTGTTTTATCAATTCTCTTAATGCTATAGCTAAAGCATGTGATGATCCTGGCTCTGGATCCAATGGACCAGCTCACCAATGCTTATTATTCTCTCACACAAAATGTTCTAGAATCCCATTCCCTTCCACCTACTTTTTAAAGAAGAGAAAAATCCTCACATCATGGCGTGTTATCTGGAAGAGCTCACAACATCAATGCTCCATTTCTAACCTCACCCATAGCCATTTTACAGGATTTTCTTGGGAAAGGGATAAGGCAAAAAAAGAGAAGGTGTTTTAAAACCATAACCCTAAAAGGGCCATGTAGGATTTGTATCTAAGACAATGGATGTGTGAGAAAATGGGTAAGAGTAATTTAACACAGCCCGACTGTCCACTTTTAGTACTGATTAAGCTTTTCTAAATTGAGACACGTGAAGGATGTAGGAAAGAATCAAAAAGTGAGCGACATTTTGACAGCCTGGTGTCCTTCTCACTAATTTAAGTTTAGGGTACCTGAAAATGGAGATCTTATACTTAAATTCATAGGAATTCCTGGGGAAACAACAAAATCCCTGAGGTAAAAATGACTTGGAATGTTTAGGCTGATGAGCCTTGAGAAAGGTGCCTAGAACTCCCAGTGCTCCAGTGGGACTGAAGCTCTAATGTTTTCAAAGTGGCATAAAATAAAGATCACGCACGTCTTATGCCGGATGACAACTAAGAGGTCAGAAAATTCGAGCTTGCATGGATGATTACCTAAACTGGATGGATTCTCTTGGAAAGTAGATGAAATGCTGGGTTAACAAAAAAAAAAACAGCTTTGTGGGAGAATGGGGAGGGGAGAAGGAACAATTTTGTCTGTTTAGAGAGGAGAGGGAAGGATAATTCGACTGAGATTAAGTTTCTAATTCTTTGCCTGAATAAAGTCTCTTAATAAACTTAAATGGTGTAATCAAGTTAAGATTCCTAAAAGTTGAGTTGGTAGAAAAAGATCTGTACCTGCTACAAAATAATCATATGAGAACAAGGAATAGAGATGAAAGTTAAGATGTGCTTATTTGAGAGCAAATACATAATTAAGCTGGAACAGAGTCCTTATGTTGACAAATAATAGGAATTTATGCTAGAAAGATAGGTTCTAACACATCCAGTTTCCTAAAAATACTTTAGTTTCGATGGAGTGAATCAGGGCAGGGGTATATTCAAACTAGAGATCAGTCTGGTCACTATGTACGGGATGATACAAACATCATTGTATAACAGCCTTCAGTCTGTCAGATTTTACCAACTTTATATTTGCAATGAGAAAACATATTTTCTCTTCTTTTTCAAGATTTATTTTTATTTGAGAGAGAGAGAGTGCATGCATGAGTGGACGGAAAGGCAGAGGGGAGGGAGAGAGAGAATCCCAAGCAGTCTCCCTTCTGAGCATGGAGTTCCAGACATAGCCCAATCTCACAGCCCTGAAACCGTGACCGAGCCAAAACCAAGCATCAGATGCTAAACTGACTGAGCCATCCAGGCACCCTGAGGAAAATTTATTTTCATGACACATGTAGGCAACAGATAGTACCTTTACCTTTAGTTAATGAAACCGCAGCTTGGAGAAACTTGAAAGAGAGATCACTCAACCAGAATCACTTAGCTAGTGGCAAGAAGAGCTGGAAGCTGAAACACTGACTTTGGACACCAGGTAGGATAATCTTTCCGTCATAACTAAAGGCATGTCTGGTTCCCTGCTCCAACATTCCCCTAACTTCAAGGTCACAGTCTAAGTCAAATTAATGATGTTTACTTTATATTCTTTGGGACTCAATATTTCTTCCAAAGGACATCTTGTGCGTCAGGTTTTTCTCTTCTGTGCCTCAGTTTCCCATAATCAGGTTACTGACCCCTATTGCCAGGCCAGACCTTTCTTTGATTGCTATTATTTGGACATCTCCAGTTTCCTGTTGCTTTCTATCAAGTTATTATTTTTTCTCCTATACTAAGATAGGGCGGTTGTGGATACGTTTCTTATCTGCAAAATTAGAAAAGGACAAGGCAGGGAAACATAAAGAAAATAACACAGCTTTCAACTGGCGTGGGTTTGAATCCCTTCTCTACTACTCAACAGCTGTCTTAGAAGCACACTTGATGTAGATTCCAATGGTCTCGCTCTGGAGAGCTCCTTGCTTCCCCTTCTCACCACCACTCATCCACTAGGGGCTGCTGTTATGTCTCATCCATGATAAACGCTTGGAAACAAACAGAAACCATTCAAACCATGTATTCTGAGTAAAAGAAGCCCCGGAGACAGTTAATTACACTCAGGATATCAAGATATTCAGTAGATCTTTTTTAATACCAAAATCTAAGTCCTTGCGGTTCCCTTTATTTCCATCTCTGTACCGCAGTGTGATTTCCCTTGACGCAAATCTCTTCTACTACTTTTTATCCCAGATTCCCCTTTGCCTATTAGAACCCCAAGGGACCCCATGGTTAAAAAACAAAACAAAACTCCGTGACATCCTTACAATCATAACAGAACATGCTGTCTGCTCTTGGCACTAAGTCAAACCTGGCTGACCCGAAGGATATGGTTTCCCGTGTAGAGAGTGAGTGGAAATAATAAGATGAGGGAACACAAGTATAGACAGATAAGATGATGTGATACGATGAGAAGAGCAGATGGGGGGGGGGCTCGGAAGTTGTTAATATGCTTGTCCTTAATCTGAAAAAAGAAATTGATAACGGTCAAAAAGCTGCATGGGGCAGAGAGGGGAATGTTAAGTACACCTGTTTCTCGGCTCACCTCCTGGTGCTCAGATATGTGGCATATGGTGGAGTGAGAACCAAACACTTCAATGAAATGGAAATATGAATAAACGACAGAGGTAAAATGAAGAACAATGAAAAATAAAATATAAATAAAATATAAAAATTAACAAAAAAAAACCCCGCAACATTCCACTGCTAAGTTCTTCTCAACTTTAACTCTGTAGCAAATTTCAACACAGTGAGCATAGTGTCAGGAAGCAAATCAATGAAAAACAAATAAATAACCTAATGCAATCATTGTACCAAATATGGAAAGATCTGTGCAAACTGCTCTTATATGGTGATAATGATCTTCTTTTGGTGAGTCCTCAGCATGTGGTAACCCCAAACCAATCTTCTGGTGAACCTTAAGAGCCCTACCAAGTTTACACATGTTTAGTGCACGAACTCTTAACCCCCTGGTACTTAGCATTGGGTCCCACTCATATCCAGCATCGTTAGACCTGAAAAACTACATAAACCCTACCTATCCAAGAAGCAAATAATGAAGGCAAAATGTCAGGTAAAGGGCTGTGAGTTATTATAAATTAGATGATAGGGTTATAAGGTCCCTAATCCTGGAGAAGAATAGAAGATAGATAAATATTTATCGAGAAAGGCATAGCTCCAGTTTTCCATTCCTAAAGTAGGGTTTTATCTCAATCTGATTAAATATCCTTTAAAAAAATTTCCATTACAAATCCAGATAATTTGTTTAAAATACCTACATAAGACCTGGCATACTGAAAGGACCCAATGCTCATTATCTATCAAATTGGTATTGGTGCCAGTAATGGGATATTTACTTTCAGTTAATTAGAAAAATGGTCATCAAAAGCAATATGATTTGAGGATTTGAATAGCTATTAGGAACAACATAAAAATCCAAGAGCTGTTTTGAGAAGATTAGCTGCAAGTTAGGCTGAGTAGGCATGAGGTTTGGGCTTTAATCCTTCCTTGAACTCTGCACTGGAGAATGATTCATGGGGAACCCAGCATTCTTTAAGGGCCACTGCAAGAGTGAACAGTTTGTATAATATAGCATAATTGTATAATATACCATCAAGTATATATATGAAAGTTAACATTTCTCCAAAGACTTGTATATTTAGGTTGCTTAAGTTATAAGAAACAATTTTGTGCAATATTGTTTAACTGGTTGATTTAATAAATAATTTATGTTAAACATTGTACAGAAGTCCTGTGTATATATGAAGACTAATAAGAAACAAAAATTGATTTCAAAGAGTTTGCTGTCTTCATTGTTGTAAAGCCTTTTCCATATTTAGGATGATTTCCTTAGGATGGATTTCTAAACGTGCAAAAAATAAGTATGAATGCAGTAAAGGCTGTTCTTAAAAGAGCCTACCAATTCACAATTGTTTCAGTAATATGTGGTAGAAATCTATTTTTATGTCACTTAATCCAGACTCTTCATTCAATTAACATTTAGCAAACATTTAGTCCATACTCTATGCTCTAGGTTTTGTATCATAAAACAAGAATCTAAAAATTAATAAAACACCATCCTTGTCTAATCTAGTGGGGAAACGTTATAGCGGGGAAACTATTAATGCCGCAGGGGAGCTGTTTTGTGCCATGGGAACAAGAACAGGAGGTCATGAATTCTGTCTGACAGGTCACAGTTCATAAAGCCTATGGTATTTAAATTTGGGTCTTCAGGGATGAGAAGGGGTTTTAGAGTTGGCATGAGGAAAGAAGTTTCATGAAAGGGTAGATAAAATGTGTGAAGTCCATATAGTGAAAGTTTATGGCATCTTTAAGAGAACTGGGAGTTGTCTCTTTGGGCCAGAGTTCTAGAGGAGGCCAGAACAAGAAGATAACAATGGAAGTAAAAAGTGTGTAGGGCCACATCAGGGTGGAGCATATAAATACACTAGGGTAGTTGGACTTATAAAGAATTTTAAGAAAGTGGCCTGATATAATCAGATGTGTACTTTGTATAATTTTACCTTTGGTGAATGGACTAGAAAGGTAGGAGGTAGCAGAAGCCAAGTATAAGGGCCAAATATGAGGCATGAGGATGGGCACCACTAGAAATTATCAGATAATTTGGATCTACTGAGCCTGAAATAATTTCGGATGTAAATCCTTAGACTTGGTGAACAGGTGAATGTCTTGCCTAAAAAAGGAGCCACAGCCACTGTCTCTTTTATTTCGAATCCCAAGTGCATATAGTTATGCCAATAATCTTATTAGGAAAATTACATCAGCAAAAACGGTTTTCCTCAAGAGGGAAATAAGGAATGATGACTTCAGCTTTGGATCTGCTGGCTTTGAGATGCTAGCAGACATTCCATAAAGAGAATTTGAAAGAAAATAATGGTTCTAGAAGATACAAGAGAAAGGATAGAACCCGAGATACACATTTTCCAGCCATTGGTGTTGAGGTGATAGTTGAAGTTGCTGGAATAAATGGGACCATTTGGTGAAAGCATGTAGTGTTAGAAAAGAAGACTAAAGTCAGAATCTTGAAGACTTCTCATCTTTAAGGGGCTGAATGGAAGAAAGGAGGCTTTATGCTTTTAGGTAGTTTGTGGGGAAAATCCTACCATAGCCTCAGAGTTGTCCACATCTCCTCATAGGATGGAAACTTCCAATATGGCTCTGAGACGGTTTTCAGTAATAGTTGTATAAAACAAATTTAGAACTTTTTTTTAGTGTGACAAAACCTGAATTCTGGATGTAACAGGGAAATTCCTGTGATTCACATGATTTGGAAGGTCTCCTTGTCAAGGGTAAGAGGTACATGAAGTTAACTGGTTGAGTGGATAAATTAATTCTTTCAGGGGCCCCTGTCCATGATGAAACTCCAAAGCACAATGCCAGCAGAGTCTCTGATAAGACCTCATTCGACACCAGGCCCGTAAGACAAGATGCTGGTCAGGAAGGATTTGGAGGAAGCTCAGCTCTAGAACGTTTAGCTTTGCTGTGTGACAGATAGTCTCATTGACTCTGTGTCCTTTTCAGACTAGTTGGAGGGCATCCTAAACCCTCAGGAGCTGAATTCTCCCCACCTGAAAAATCAGACAGCACTCAGAGACCGAAGAGTCAACCTGGAGACAGCAGAAAAGACCTTGGAATCCAAGGACTCCCATATCCAAAAACGTTTTTGATTTCAGCTGTGAGGTAAGGGGAGACGAGGATATACGATCGTTTTTAAGTTGACTTAATATGGCTACAAATTCTTCTTCACTACTCCTTTCATTAAGACGGAGAGTTCAATTCCCTTCCCCTGGGATCTATCCTGGCTTTAGTCACTTGTTCGACCAACAGAACGCAGTGGATGGGAAACCAGATCCTGAGATGACCTGTGGCCTCTCCGCAGGATGTTTGAAACACTCATTCTGCAATCTGCCTGCCGAGCTGTGGGAAAGCTGACGGGAGGACTCCACAGGAAAGCAATGATGCCTTTGCAAGCGGTCCTGGCTGAGGAGCCAACCAGCAGCCTGCACCAACTTGACAGCCATGTGGCACAGCTACCTTGGAAGGGGATCCCTCGCTGGTTGGCTCCTCAGCGAGGACCTCTTACAAAGACATGTGGTCAACCCAGGAGCCCTGCCCCAAATGCACATTCCCAAGCAAAACAAATCCTATTTCTTGATTTCGGTTCCTGAACTTGGTGATGGTTTGTTATACAGCAGAATATAATCAAAACATTTGGTCAAAATATTTCCAATTGCACAATGATCCCTCTAAATGATTACAACTTCCCCAGAGGCTTTTATTAATTCATGAGAGATTTCTCTAAAGCTTAAGAAATAAGACTCCAACAGCAACAACAGAACTTTCCCCGAGATGAACATGCGCTGTCTAGCAGTACTGTGGCAACCCAACAGCAAAGACGTGAGCAATGAAATACACTCTAGCACTCCTTCCAGATAAGTTTCTGGTTGTTTTCTCTGAGTATGTGTGTTGATGGACGACAAACTGAGGGAAGTACTAGGGATAACTGCTGTCTGTTCCTCTTGTAAGAAAGGGCAGTAGGAAGAGGGATGCCTGGGAAGAGAATCTGTTAAGTGGTCAAAGAAAAACATACCTACAAGTGAAATCTCACTGCTGAATCATTTCCCCAGCTCGTCTGCAAGGGATCCTTACAGGGAAATGTTTTATCCTAAGTACCAACTCAAAGGTCATAGGCATTCCTAATGAAGTCAGAGAAAAGAAAGCATTTTGTTTTCTACATAACTAAAGTGAGGCTGTTTCCAGAATATAAATGAGATGAAGACACACCAAGAATGTAATTTGCAGATATCTGAAAGAATGATTTAATTGTCCTGGCAAAGTTACTCATTACGTTTTGGGGCTTGACATCATTCCAGTTCCCTGTTTACTGTATGATGCTTGAAATTACATGCTAACAAAAATGATTTTAGAAACAGAAATGCTCCATAAAAAATAAACGAATATAATTTGGAGCACATTAAAAGAGATTGGCAAAGAGCCTAGAGCAAACTCAAGAGTTTATCATATGAAAACATTATTCTCGATTTAGGGCATGCTGTTTTAAGAATCAAGTCTTAAGAAACAAGAGTGCAAAAGGGCCTTAATCGTTTCTTCTACTAATTAATAAAGAAATATCTCTAAGATAACCAATCTAGCACATAGAGCCTGAAGCCTGTTAAAGACACATGATCCGCAACAGGACGGAGGTATCTGCAATACATTTTCATACAAAGGCAGGTACCCTGTGAGGATTTGGTAAACATTAATTAGATTTAAATATATGCTTCTAATACCGACACAGACAGTTTCTCATCAGTGGAATCGTTTGAGAAACCTCACAGCGTAGAGTCCTCATATGAAATTCCCATAGCACAGAGCAGATAAGAACGTGTCTATTTATGGTGTAGGATTGTGGAAAAGAGTAACATGTCAGATTGACACTATTTTGAGCACTAACCAGGATTAGTATAGAAAGCTGGGGACTGTGTGATTTGGAATACACACATACACACAATTCCTAATTTGAACATATAAAATATATATGTATGTTCTGAAAAAATTTAAAAGCCCCAGAGAAAAATTTAAGGTGCCACATTATATATGTGTAATGTATTATATATGCAGTATATATATTATATATTAGGCATTATATATTATATATATATCATAAATATTTTAAAAATTTATTATAAAATATTAGAAAATTTAAGGTGCCATATTATATATATAATGTATAATATATGCATTATATATTATATATTATGCATTATATATTATACATTACATGTATTATAATGCATTATATATATATATATATATATATATATAAAATGTAGTCCCTAGCAATTAACAAAAATATTTTCAACTCCCATAAACATTTCACCAACTCCATCTTTGTATTGGTCCTACCCAAATTTCCTATGCCCCTAATCTGTTCAAGACGATCTCAAATTGGGCATTTCTCTGAACACATGCATCTATCTGCCTGGATTAAATTCTTAAATACTTAGGAAAGTCACTGCAATTTACAATATAAATAAGGTACGGAAGTTATCAAGTTGTTCTAAGACTTTCCATCTGATTTCCTTTATCTTTACTTTGCCTGGAGGTTTCTGGCTCCTGTCTGATCTTTCTGAAGCCCTGACCATACGGTCATTTGCTAATGTGGTCGATGAAATTTACATCCTCTTCAAAAATGACAAAATTCTGAATGAAGCTTGATGCATGTTTATTGAAAACAAAAAACAACAAAAGTTTATCACACTATTTGCAGCCATCCAAGCAACATTTTCTAGCCATTATGAAACATAATAAAACAAAATTCCTAGATTGTCTTTAATTTTTATGCTTCCTCTGAAAAGCTAATTTTACAAGTATCCTTGGCCCTGCTAATATACTAAGGACAATTCACATCAGAGAATAGGTACAGTAAACTCTGAGCTGAGAGCCAGAATTAAAAGGGGCCGTTTATCACGAAGAACAAAATGCATCTTACACATCAGTGTGAGAGAGTAGGAGGAAACTTTCATCAGAAAAAAAAGCAGAGTGAGAGAGAATAGAAGGGAAGTTCCTGGGGTCGGAAAAACAGATATGGATAAATGTAGAAATGAAAAATATTGTCAGGTTGGGGCTCCTGGGTGGCTCAGTTGGTTAAGCGACTGCCTTTGGCTCAGGTCATGATCCTGGAGTCCCGGGATCGAGTCCCGCATCAGGCTTCCTGTTCAGCAGAGTCTGCTTCTCCCTCTGCCTCTCCCTTCTCAGGCTCTCTCTTTCTCCCAAATAAATAAATGAAATCTTTTTAAAAAGGAAAAATATTGTCAGGAAAATATCTATGTTGTCACTTTTGGAAAATAAAGTGGGGAAAGGAACTAATGGCTTCTATGCCTTTGGGTACCTCCAGTGTTAGATGCTTTATGTAGATGATTCCATCTTATCCAGAGTCTCAAAAACCTGTAGATACATTATATACATTTTTGAAATAAGCAAACCAAGACTTAAGTATGTCCAATAACTTGCTAGTAAGTGATAGGGTCAGTGTTGGGGTTTTGGTCCCCCCACACCATGTTACCACATTTCCTACAAAAAAAAGTGCGATGGTAGAAATGGGGCGAGTGGGGATACACTTACTTCAATCTGACTGCTACAAAATGAAAACATTTTGGATGCTTTCAACTTGTAAAGATACCCTTATCTTATTAATTTCTAATACATGTAATTTCTAATGTAGATATCAATATAAATATATATTACACAGATATTTCTCAGTATCTTTTTACTACTTATAACTCAAGGTTTTTATTAGTTTATATTTATTTTTAATTTTTTATTATTATGTTTTAAATGTTCACTATGTATAGAAAAAGTAAACATTTGAATCTGTGTCTGGTTCAAACAGCTTATTTTATTTTATTTTATTTTAAAGATTTTATTTATTTATTTGACAGAGAGATAAAGAGTACAAATAGGCAGAGCACAGGCAGAGGGAGATGGTGAAGCAGACTTCCTGCCGAGCAGAGAGCCCCATGTGGGACTCGATCCCAGTGGGATCATGACCTGAGCCAAAGGCAGACATTTAACTGAGCCACCCAGACATCCCTCAAACAGCTTATTTTAAACTGAAAAATATATCATGAAGGAAAGACATGTTTCAAATATATCATTTCCACTAATATTTGTTTTAAATTTTATTTATTTTTATTTATTCATTTGAGAGAGAGACAGAGAGAGCACAAGCAGGGGGAGCAGCAGAGGGAGAAGCAGACTCCCTGCTGAGCAGAGAGCCTGATGCGGGGCTTGATCCCAGGACTCAGAGGTCATGACCTAAGCCAAAGGCAGACGCTTAACCATCTGAGTCACCCAGGCACCCTGTCTACTAATACTTGTTATACAATAAACTCATCAGAATTCAATCGTTTGGGGTGGTGGGGTTATGGGCATTGGCGAGAGGGGTGTGCTGTGGTGAATGCTCTGAAGTGTGTAAACCTGGCGATTCACAGACTTGTACCCCTGGGGATAAAAATACATTGTATGTTTATAAAAAAAATTTAAAAATTAAAAAAAAATATTTCAATCATTTGGTAAAGTAAAATCACTATTCTATGACGAATGAGAATGACTTAAATGAAGAAGGAAATAATATTTACCAGAAATTTCTGACATTGGTTGTTACATTATCAGTGTTCCTTTTCCTCTCTTTCTGCTATAATTTATTTGGAAGATTAGTGAGTATGTCTATAGGTATGTGTGTGTGCATATGTATTTCTTAAGAAAAATACATTATATTAATGAGAAAATATAGCCATAATCCCAAACCTATTTACATCTACCAATGTATATTCAGAGTATTTTAAATATGGTGTTTAAAGTTGAGATAAAATGACAACAGTTTCCCATAGAAAATTAAGTGACAGAGTTTTAGTCTGAGTAAATAAAAATATTGAATTAATTATGATCCCTAGCTTATACTGTGGTTGATTTAGTCTCATCTTGCCAACGGCTGTGGCTAAACTATCCAATAGAAATGTACTGCAAGCCATGTATGAAACTTTAAATTCTAGTAGCTGCATTAAAAAATTTAAAAACTAGGTAAAATTAAATTAGTAACACATCTTATTTTGCCCAATATTTTCAAACTATGGTATCCTCCACATAAAATAAACATTAAGAAGTTAATGAGATATTTACATACCTTCTGTGTGTTCAAAATCTGGTGGGTATTTTACACTTACAGCACATCTAATTCAAACTAGGCACATTTCGAGGGCTCAAGGGTTCACTTCAAACATGCCTCGTGACTACCCTGTTGGACGTAAATCTAAAAGCGGAGCCTTTGAGTTAACCTGGGAATTGGGAGGCCAGTGCATCTTGATGCAGCAGAAAACAGAGCATAAAATCTTCACCCATTCTTACCAATTTTATTATTCTGAGACCGCACGGCCCACCAATAGCTGAGACCTGCCACTTACTCTGTATAACTCTGTATAACTGCAGTGAAAAGAATTTGGGTAGGACAGAGAAAGGAAGAAAGAGAGAAAGAGAGAAGGAGTGAAAGAAGGAAGGGGGAGGGGGGGAGGCGGGAGGGAAGAAAGGAAGGAGGAAACAAGGAAGGAAATAGCAATGGAGAGGAAGGAAGAGATGGAGGGAGCGAGAGAGAGGAAGGGCTGGAGAAGGAAGACCCGAAGCACATCAGGATGAGATTTTGCAGATACTGAAAGTATGGCCCACAGAACTCTCAGGGTCCCCAAGATCCTTTTAAGGGCTCTTCAAAGTCCAAGTGTTTAATAATAATAATAAAAATCAGAGGAAGGGAAAAGGAAGAAGATGCAGGACGGGGAGGAGGAGGAGGGGGAGGAGGAGGGGGAGGAGGGGGAGGAGGAGGGGGCCAAAAGTTTTTCACTGTGTTGACACTGGGTATGAACGAAACAGTGGGTAGAACCGCTGGTGCTTTAGTACAAAATAATACAGAATCCCAACTCGTGATACACATCATTTTAATATTCTATCTGACAAAACAGGACTTATATATAAGCACTTCTGCCTCATGTTGAAGTATGATACTTTTCTTTAGAAAGGTCCTCATGATTATTTGGCTTATGAGCTGAGTTATTCACTATTTTCATGGAAAACCATTTTTGCATGAAAAAAAAAAATGGCTGAGAGACGTGCTAGTCAGAATTGGGAGGGACACACATTTTCTTGCCAGTGATGGAAAACAATAGATAGCATATGTCAATACAGAAAATTGAGCTTTCAACTGAAAATAGGAATTTTAGAAAATTGAAAACCATCATCATGAGCTTGACAGCTTAACATTTGCAGACTTTTCTAACGTCATTTGTAATAATATTTCCAAAATGTGATTTTTAAATATTATATAAAGAAATATTCAACATTGGGAGGATCTATCTGAATAATTCATTGAACTAATATTTTCCAAATGGCCACTGAATTATATTTTTAAAAGCATTTATGGTTAAAAGACTCATCAAAGTAAAAACAGACCAATGGATTTTGATATTATAGGGTACATCAAGCTTACTGATTTAATTTCAGAGATCACAGTGCAACTACAATAATATGCCATTTGTAGAGTATGATCTAGTATCCAAGAAGAATATTTATGATTATCTGGAAATGTTAAAAAATCCATCCCTTTTCTTATTAGGTATCTGTGTGAAGCCGTATTTTCTTTATATACCTCAACCAAAAAAAAAAAAAAAAAGTAACAAATTGGATCCAGAAGCACATCTGGGCATATCTGTTCTCCATTAAGCCAGACATTTGCAAAGATGTAAAACAATGCTATTTTTCTCCCCATTTTTTGTTTGTTTTGGAAAATAAAGACATTTTCACAAAATTTTCACTCATGTTAACAAGTAGTACATTTAATTTTCTTATTTTGAAATGATTCAACATATAAAATATTTTTATATTTGTCATCTTTAATTCCTAACATAGTAAATATTAATAGATGCATCCCACATAAACATAAGTGCTTTGGGAATCTCAGTAATTTTTTAAAGGTGTGATGGGAACTGACACAAGGCTTCTAGTGAGTGGGATGAGCCCATAGTTTTCAGAATCATAGAGACATAGCTTTATATCTTGGCACAGGCCTTTTACTAGACTACTGACCTTGGTCAAGTTATTGACCAGGAATTATGGCTATAAAGGGTCTAGCACGTTACCTAGTGCAGAGAAAACCACTGATAAATGTCGGCAGCTGTTGTAATTATCACATGACCCTGTCTAGATTCTCTCTCTATGACTATTGTGCTCTCTGACTTCAAGTATATATAGTTACTTGGGAATAAACTATCATTTCCCATCAGGAGAGTCCTTTCTTTCGATAAAAGGTACCCAACTGCCAATGATTTTTGTCTTCTGGACTGATAGATTGCCAAGTTGCTATTCATTGTGGTGTTCAGAAATATCAAGTTCACTTGCTAAGTAACTGTATTTACACTGGTGAACTGAACAGACTACCAGTAGAGGGGGAAAAAGACCTTACAGCACGTTTTAAGTCCTATAGAATTAAAAAGTATACTTGGTTTCTGCAAGTGGGTGGGCTGAACCTCACTTGGTTCTCTTTGGTGTAGTTGGAGACCGAGTCTCAGAGTTCTGATTTTTGGAGGTAGCCGATGCCGAGTTTGCGAAGAGCTCTCTGGTTTTGCATCCGTTCCTCTCTCCGAGGCTCTGAGCACTTCCTCTGCGAGAGGTGGAATGACTTTGTCACAGGCTCGGGAACGGTAGTATAGAGATACAGGGAAAGGATGGATTTATCGTGGGTGACATTTGGGAAGGAAAGAGGTGCCTTTCCCCTGCAAGTGAGAGAGCTTGAACGGGAATCATCGAGTTGCTGCCCAGCGGAGGCAAGAAACGTACCACCTTCTGGAACTGTACATTGATGTGCTTTCTGGTCCGGGAGGATATTTGTTCTCGCCTGGTTGGGAGAACACCACACTTCTTTTACTAGGGTTTGACTGAAGTAACTTCCCATATTTCCTCATATAATTGTACTGTAGGGATGGATTAGAAGCTTCAGTGAGGATAAAGATGTACCAAACCTCCAAAGTCACAGCATGACAAAGAAGTATACAGTGGAGACTTTTTTTTTAAGCCTTGTATCAATTAAGCTAAGAAACTAGGAAATCACTTTCTACAATAAACAGAAACACGGATTTGGACTTTAGCTTCCATTAAGTGCTTGGCCAGGGTAAAACATTGTAAATAGAGAAACACATTTAAATGACTAACAAAGGAAATTTAGTCTTTTTTAATGCATAATATCTTTCTGAGCAAACTAAAACATATTCCATAGTCACCAGAATGATAGGGTCTCTATGAATATATTGTAAATGGAGCTCAGTAGTAGATAATATGAGGCTAAAAGTAAAATAGTTAGAGGACAGGTCACGGAAAATAATTTAAATTCACTGAATGATTCCCTCTTCAATTAGGAATGTACCGGGAAAAAAAAATATGTGGATTGTAGCATATTTTTAAATTTCCTGGAACCCAGGAATGGAAGGAAGAACTTGTATTACTTTGAAAGTTGCTAATGTCTTTCTAAGTCTCCAGTAGAATTTAATCATTTTCATAAATATCTAGTGAGGAAACGATAAATCACTTTCAGGCTCTCTTATAGGGATGTACAAACAAGACAACAAGATTCATTTTTCAGCTCGCAACCTACGCAAGAGATAAGGACTTTCTGTTGCTTATCCCGCTGTTTGCCATTTTAAAAATGAATCTCCTTAGTTACTTCCCCCTTAAGTAAAAAAGGGAAACAGAAATATTTAGTAACTCCTATCAATCACATTTTTCAAGCATGAAGAGGCATGGAAAATGCTTTTTTCTTGATTAAAAAAAAGTTACATTTTTCAAGTAAAATGCTATTCCAGACTGATGCAAAACAATATATTTATCTAATTTTTTGAAAAATAAATGTGAGAACTATTTATGACTCTTGTCTGTATCATTTTGACAGTGGAATAAATCATGACCCAAATCTGGTGTATGGCATACAATTTTAACTTAGCCTCACACTGTTAGACCAAAAGCACTTTTACAGACCCTCTTTTGGAAGAAATTTCCTCTAGGAGGTACACCCTCCTCAGCACTGCAGACGTGCCTGTTTCACTATTAGAACTGCTTCACCCTCATTTCCTCAGCCTTGTGGATTTTTCTAGAATTTTGGCAGCTGGCTGAGTGCTAGTGGAGAGGCTCTTAAAGATGAATTGCTTCCCTTCTCTCCTTGTAAGCTGTCTGAGGATTGTGACCAGATCACGTTGGAAACGGTCTGATGAGAACATTTTCTTACAAGCATGTGCGCTGGACCTTCTCATCCACCTGGGACAGTGCTCATTTCACTGAGTGGCCGATATCTTTGTGCTTATTCCAGGCGGTCTGAGTCCTACTGCATTGTCGTTTTAAAAATTACTGTCACCCAGCTGCAGTTAGGCTCTCAATGTCCCGGAGAGATTATTTTCTGTGTTTCTGGCTGTGTCTTTCATCCATGCTCCACAACAACTATGTTAAACCTATATCACAATTCTAAAGACTTCTACCCATCACTAGCAATCTCTCCATTCCTTGGGCCTCCTGCTTTGCAATAAAAGAAACAGAGCCCAGCGGGTATGATGAATCCCTTTAACTCTCCGTATCTGCAATTTTATTCACATCTGCGTTACAGTCTTACTTCCTTATTTCCAGTTTTAGAAGCAAAAATGTTGCTCCTTCTACCCCCAAAGGGAGGGATTATCTCCCGTGCTCTCATCTCATACCATATAGTCATGGACCCCGTCCTTCAGTCCAGCAATTTTTAGTTAAACAAACATTTCTAGTGTGTATCATGTGCAAGACATTGAATTCAAGGTTATGGATACAAAGAGGAAGGCCATTGGCCTGGACAACAAATGAGTTAACAGTGGACTCTAAAACACTTTGGTAGCTTCTGTCCTGAGATGTATAAGATTCAGTGGTAACAAGTTGGAAGAAGGCTTATAAGGAATCAATAATTTGTTGTGATTTGAACAGGCAATGAAAATTCACCTTTCCCCTAGAAGTCCCGCCATAAATTAAACCACTAGCTTTTCTAAACCAAACATTTTCCAACTTTCTCTGAGCACACAAGCCTTTCTACACAGAACAGACTGGTCCACAGAGAAGACACGTGGAGATATGGTCATTGCGCTACGTAAACACAGAGGCTCTTCCTAAGTTACCTTGTGAGAAAAATACCAAGGTTGCTATGAAGCTCCTCCTTCTAAAATATCCATTATACTCAAAATATCATTACTTTTTTTTAACTTAGAAGAAAAAAGGAAAAAAAAAAAGAAAAAAATATTGTTACTTTCTAAAGTTCAGCTTTAAAAATGTATAAAAAATTTCTTACTTCTCCATCCCTTTGTCTCTGATGCAATTCCTACAGGGCTCTGGCACGAAGCAGATGCTCCGAGGTCAAGTCCTAGTCCAGACTGTGATTTCTTCTTCCTGGACCATGGTTTAGTTCATTTTTAGTTTTACCAAAACTAAAAGAAATCAATCTCAATCCCCTTTGGCAAAATAAAAGTATTTTTTGACATGATAATTTGATATATTTTTATTAGTTGTATTTTATTTTCTTGTCTATTCTATTCAAATATTTTGAAACTTTTCATTCCCTTGCTCAGAAGCATTTGCAGAAGTCACTCAGAGGCCACTGTTCTTCCACTCTGTGTAAATAAGGTTTCCCATAGTCAAGCATAGAGAGAAGAAAGCCTTGAGAAACAGGTGAAGGGAAGAAAAATGATGTCTCCCAAGCATGAAGAGGTCTGAAGTGAGCATGTCTCACCTATAAGGTCCGTGGTTGGCAGAAAAAGGGAGGTGGAGAAATGGGTAGAGAGGACCATGTGCCAGGAGACCTCTGGTACAGCAGTAGCTATAATCAATCACTTGAGTGCAATTTATGACCAATACCAGTTATAAGATAGCTGCAAATTATTTTAAAATACTTCTGCCCAGACAGTATAATAAGCATGGTTAAAGGTAGGCGCTAGATGCAGTTAATTACTCCACTCGGGAATGAACAGGTCAGTAATCTTGTTAGAATGCAAGGCTGCTAGAATTCTGTTAGGAAGCCAAATTCCAGCCAAGGTAACTGTAAGTGTTTCCATCATTTTTATCCTTGAAAAGCACCAGATACCTTAATAACTATCCTAATGAATTTTTTAAGATGGATTTACATTGGCAAAATTAGAGTTCTGTTAATCAGCATAATTATAGCTGGGTTCTCTTCTGGTGAAACAAGCATTTAAAATATGTGGATTCTATAGTATTTTAGAAAATATCTTACCCTGAATGAGGAGACTGTGAGACTCTAATTCAACCCTTATTGCCTGTAACCATGGGAAAGGAACTCAAGGCATGATTGCTAAATGGTTTTGTATTAAGCCACTGAGTTGGAGAATTCTGATTACTGGGGCAACGGATCCTTCCCCTAGAATACTGGAGTCTGTCCCACTAATATTTTATGCAAGATGAGACTGGATCATTTACATGGACAGAGAGCTAGCACTTCATCAAAGATCATAGAACAGGTTCTATCAACTATTTTTTCTTGTGTAGAAAAGTTAATATGGGTGTGTATTGTGGCAAGCTTCATCTGAGACTTGCTTATAAGGCTTTATCAAGTCTGAAGGGGAGTTGCGGACCCTCACCTGAGCGAAATTTTGGTTGCTACCACTTGATCCATAATGCACACAACTGGCTTAGGTCAATTAACTGGTCACATGTTTGGTTTTTATTTAGCCCCTGAAAAAAGCCTTTGTTGGCCCTTTAATTGTCAACCCTGCCATGACTGTCTCCAAGGGGGTAGATGGTGGGAGAGTTTTGTGGGACTCGGTGTTTCTATTAGGTGTAGTCATCTAAAACTGTTTCATTAAAGGAAACCACTCTTCCTTGCCTGTTGGTCTCTGGGCATATTTCTTAGAATCGATTAGCCCTTAGGGTTGCTATTTCACATGCTAGTCATAAGGTTTAGATGGAAGTATTCTGTGTTTGTAAATATACCTTGATAGCAGTGTTCCAAATTTAGAAAGGTAACTGGGATACAGGGCACAGGAGGCAGATCCCACAACAGCTGTAGCTTCTCTTATCTCTGGAGCCAGAAATAGCCATTCCACCTTCCTATGAAGAAAATGATTTATGAGGAGAAGAGAAAACAAATATGCAGCTACAAGTATGTGAATAAGTGGTGCCTAATCGGATAGGTAGACACTTTCAGAAAATAGAGGCTGGTGTGGTAGGCAAAATTCAAAGACGGCCCCTCTAAATGCCCCCCCCCCCCAAATACCTTCTTCTAATTATAGACACACGAATGCAGCTATTGCTGTGAAGAGATTCTACAGATGTCATTAAGGCTCCCAATAGGTTCACTTTATTTTTCTAAATATTTATTTATTATTTGAGAGAGAGACACACAAAGAGAGAGCACACATATGAGTGGGGGTGGGGGGCCTGAAGGAGAGAATCTTCAAGCAGACTCCCTGCTGAGCACTGAGCTGGACAAGAGGCTTGATCCCAGGACCTTGAGATCATGACCTGAGCCAAAACCAAGTTGGACACTTAACCAATGGAGCTACCCAGGCACCTCCCAATTGTTTGACTTTAAAATAGAGATTATACAGGAGGGTCTATTACTAAATTAGTCTAGGGGTGCCTGGGTGGCTCAGTGGGTTAAACCTCTGCCCTTGGCTCAGGTCATGATCTCAGGGCGCTGGGATGGAGCCCCACATCGGCCTCTCTGCTCAGCAGGGAGCCTGCTTCCCCCCTTCTCTGCCTCTCTCTGCCTACTTGTGACCTCTCTCTCACTCTCTCTCTCTGTCAAATAAAAAAAAAACCTTTAAGAAAGAATTATTCTAGGAGGCTGTAGATTAGCTGTCTTTTAGGTCAACACAATGGCATCAAAGATCTTCAAATAAGAGGACTATTATGAGATTCTGCATACTAGTCCAGTAAACCCTAGGTTAACCACAGCAAATACTTATTTACTCACTGACCCAATAAATGTATTTAATATCTAGAATGAAATAAAAATGAAACATAACATACAATGAATTTATAAGAAAATGTACAATTCTCTTTTTACTACCGGCCTAGTTATAGAATGAAGTTGCTTCTTTATCATTCACTGAAGATATGATTTAAAAGAAGGTAAGATGTCTCAGTAAAATCCAATAAATCACACTCAGAGCAGTTTATGAGTTACCTAGATAGCTGTTTCTAGGATTAGCCTGTTCCTGATTGTTCAGAGAAAAATTTTCCATTAGCTTCTTATGTCCCTGCCCATTTTACAAGCAAGCACTGACTGCCCTTTTGTCTCTATCTTTTCAAAGATACGTGTACAGTAATCAGCCTTGAAAAACAGAGCGTCTCCATTTAGAGCAAAGGGCAGATTTTATTTCTGTTCAATGTACTAAAGATAGTCCTTTCTTTCAGAACAAAGGACAGGTTTCCTTTGCCCACTGTAATGTGTAGGCACATATGTTCTTAGCTAAGATGCAAATCCACTACACATGTAGCATTCCCACAGACTGATCTACATCACCCCCATGTCATTTGGGGAACTAGGAGTACCAACACAAGTGCACTATACTCATGCTGCTTTCTGTATAATAACTTATGTCAAGCCCAAGAGTCTCATGACTTCTGCCAGCACTAATGAAACTGTGGCAGAATAACTGGTTAATTATAGCTTAAAATCTCACTTTGTTCAAAGTCCTTGACGAACTTATAAACATAAAAAAAGTCCTTGATCAACTTATAAACATAATTGATTCATGGCACACTGTAGGTGTTTCCTAGCTTAAGAAACAGAGGTTTTGGTAAAAACTAAGTAATGTGTTTTTGCTCATTGGTTTATATACAATAGGTAATGAGATGATTTTTCTACATCATTTTCTAGATGTATGATTTATTTTTAAAAATTAAAATGCACACTTTCATAACCTTAAAAATCTTAACAAAATATTATCTTCTTAAGTCACTTGGTATTTGGCTTCAATCACTTCTCTCACCTTTAATCAACAACGAGAATGAAAGAATGTTCTTTGCTCATTTATATTTAGCTGCCAAAATTTGGGGGTGTTAAAAGACATACCTTTTCAAAACTGACCTTGTTGGTTACAGAAACAAAATATTCTTCTTAATTTTTCTTACTGAATGCTCTATCAGATTCCTAACAAGAATATTATTACTTTTCTTCAGGATTTATGGTAGGAAAGTTGTCTCAGAACATTAATGAAAGTGAGAACAAATATGAAACTGATTTTTACTCGATGGTTCAGTTCAGTTGGTTCAATCAGTGTAGTAGATGTAAACAGTTTTATTCCACATATAAATTGAAAAAAATCCTATGTCAGGAGCACCTGGGTGGTTCAGTTGGTTAAGTGTGCCCCTCTTGACTTCAGCTCAGGTCATGATGTCAGGTTCCTGAGATGGAGCCCGTGTAACTCCATACTTAATGGGGAGCCTGCTTCTCTCTCTCTCTGTCTCCCTCTGCCCCTCCCCATTCTCTCTCTCAAATAAGTAAATCCTTTTCAAAAAATTAAAAAATAAAAATCTTAAATCAGAAGTAGGTTGTCATGAAGTTGATGACTCTGTAGACGTAATCACTTTGGATCTATTTACTGTACTGAGTCTAGAACAGTCTGATGGTGTGTATATGTAGTTAGTCCTTCTCTAGAACCAATTAATGCTGTCAAAAAGCTGAGGAATTGCTTTCAGGTCCTCCTCTGCAATACCTATAGTATTAAATAACCAGTTACTTTCTTTGGTTTGCTTTCCTTTGCCTTCTGAATTGCTCAATTCTGAGTCTACTGGCAACCCTAAAATAGAACGGTCTGGGGGCGTTTTTAAGGACAAGAAAAACATTTTCACCTTTTCCACTAAGTTGAGAAACATCCTAATAGCTGTGATATAGACCAAAGCCTGTGAAGTCACACAGGTTTGATTTTTGTTTACTGGTTTTGTTTTATGTGTTAGAAGACAGTGTTCTGAAAAAAGAGAGAGAAAGAGTGAGGAGACACAGAAACAGAGAGAGATTGGTCTGCGGGATCACACTTTCTGGAAAGCCAGCATTATCACCTTCCACAATCACGACAGGCTTCTTTCTCTTAGCAGACACTTGGTCACCAGTTCAGATGTCCCTGGACATCTGGGGTCCTGGGGCCCTACTACTGCAGATGTATATTACTAATGCCATCAGTATTCCATTTGTCAGTCACATAATAAGCTGTTACCCTTAGGGGCACCGTGGCTCGGTGGGTTAAAGCCTCTGCCTTCAGATCAGGTCATGATCCCAGGGTCCTGGGATCGAGCCCCACATTGGGCTCTCTGCTCAGCAGGGAGCCTGCTTCCGCATCTCTCTGACTACTTGTGATCTCTGTCTGTCAAATAAATAAATAAATAAAATCTAAAAAAAAAAAGAGCGAGAGAGAGAAATAAAAAGAATAAGATGTTATAAGATGTTACCGTTTCGGAAGCTTGTAATTAATTTTTTCTATACATCCTTGATAATCCCTAGAAAGACTGTGGGTCATGGAGAAGTGTTCAAATATCAAATAACATACTGCAAAACTCCCACTGAGCTGGAGCCCCTCATAACCCCGAAATCATGACCCAAGCTGAAATCAAGAGTCGGTCCCTTAACAGACTAAGCCACCCAGGCACCCCCAACTACATGGCATTTTTAATGAGGAAGATAAAAGCAAATGAGCATACAAAAAAAAAAATGGGCAGCTGAGCTAGAAATAATTTAATAAACAAACAAAATGATAGGACAGAGGATAATGAAGAGGGATACTTGGACCTACATAAGACAGAAGAGCATGTCAAGTCCTTTCTGGGGAGTCTACGTTTCAGTTGAGATTTCAAGGATGTGAAGGTTCAGCTACAGGCAGAGCAGGATCTTGTAGGGAAGTGTGTTTGCAACAGGGAAAAAGAGCTCGCTGTGTTAGAGAAACTAAAAGGGGAACAGGGTGACTTCCATGGGTTGAGCATAAAATGGAATGAATTGAAATGAGGTTGGGGAGGGGAACATGAGCAAAATTACCTCCAGTCTAGCAGACCATGAAGAGAGTTTTGGATTCTAAGTTCAATAAGGAAACTGATGGATCTTTAAGTAGACTTTATGTGTTCAAAGGATGAGTATGAAGAGTAGAAATCAATAGTCATAGGAGACTGTGGTTGGTGTGTACTTACTCACCCCCACAGATCCTCTGCCCATCATTCTTCACACTCTCTCAGGCCCTACACGGGGCTGACCACACAGATCTGCAACACCCAGGACATCCCCTTCCTTATGACTCCCAGTTCTACCTGACCTAGGGGGACTATGGGCAGGTAATGAGAAAGGGGGAGGCGAGTAAGATCAAGGCATTTAGTCCCCTGCCTTATTCTCCACTAGGTTGCCACACCTGGCTGTGACCGCTATCGGAGGCCAATGTACCTGCCCTATGGCCCTCATCACTCAACTCCCTGTCCAGGTTCCAGTAAACCTTTCTCAACACTTGTCCCCTCATTACTAGCCTCGGGGTACTGTACTGTCCTTTGTTGTCTATGTAGAAACCCTGCCATAGCTTTGCAAATAATCCTTCTACTTCAATCCCTTGCTTCAGTTACAAAGCTTGAATGTCCCACCTTTCTATCCAGGAACGTACAGTATTTCAGGCACGGGATAATGATGGCATGGTCTGAGGGAGAGGTTCTGAAGGTAGAGTTAGATCCATTCGAGAATTCATTTTGGAGTTAGAATCACAGATTTGTTGAAAGACATGAAGGGAGATGTCGGACAAAGGAGGACAAATCCAGGACGGTTTCATTTGACTGGAGGACTCCAGCTGAAACAAGTGAGACAACAGAAATAGCACTTGCTTCTAAGGGAAAACTGGAAGTGGAACAAGTTTGGGGGACAGAAAAGGAGCAAATCAAGGTCAGTTTAAGGGGCTGGTGAGATACCCCTGTGGAAACATCAAGTAGTAGTTAAATAAATAACCTGGGATTTCAGGGGAGGTCAGGGATGTAAGTTTTGAATTCTTCTCCTCATCAGTGTTATCTGACTCCTCGGGACTGGCTGCAGTTAGAGAGAAGCCTGAGATCTGATTGCTGGGTCAAGGAGAAGAGGACACTGCTGTTGTTGGGCGGAGTGTTTAGGAAAGTCTAGATGGTCGATGGTGTTGCTCAAGGTCTCCACTTCCTTACTGATTTTCTCTCTGGCTGTGTTACCCATTTTGAAGTCTGCTACTATTATCATGTTCTTGTTTATTTTTTTTTTTTTCAATTTTATCAAAGTTTGCTTAGGAGTTCTGTGGTCTGGTGCATAAATATTTATAATTGTTACCTTATTGACAAAGTGACGCATTTATCATTATATAATATCCTTCTTTGTCTCTTATAAAAGCTTTTGATTTAAAATCGAATTTGTCCATATTAGCACAGCCACCCTCCTCTCCTCTTGTAACCATTCTCATGGAATATCTTTTTCCATCCTTCTACTTTCAACCTGTGTGTATCTCTATAACTAAAGTGAGTCTCTTATAGATAGCATAGAGTTTAATTCTGTTTTCCTTTTAATTCATTCAGTCAATCTATATTTTCTGATTGGAGAGTAAGTCTAGTCACATTTAAAGTAACTATCACCCTTATTGACTTCTTTTGTGTTTGTGGTTTTTTTGCAGTGACATTCTTTGTTCCTTTCTCATTTCCTTATTGTATATTTTATAGATAATTTCTTTGTCATTACCATTGCAATTACATAAAACATCTTAAAGTTATAACATTTTATTTCATATTGTCAACTTCAATCACATACAAAAACTCCATTCATTTATAGCTCCACCACTCCCACAGTTTATATTATAGTTACCACAAATTCCATATTAATATATTGTATATCTGTTAGCATAGATTTATATATATATATATTTGTTTCTCTCATTTAAACTCTTTGGACCAAGGTTACAATGGTACAGGTTACTACATTTGTCCATGCATTTACCTTTACTGGAGAACCTTATATTTGTGTATGGTTCCATGTTTTTGTTTATCATCCTTTCATTTTATTTTATTTTTTTTATTTTTTATTTTTTTAAAGATTTTATTAATTTGTCAGAGACAGAGGGAGAGACAGCGAGCAAGCACAGGCAGACAGAGAGGCAGGCAGAGGCAGAGGGAGAAGCAGGCTCCCTGCCGAGCAAGGAGCCTGATGTGGGACTCGATCCCAGGACCCTGGGATCATGACCCAAGCCGAAGGCAGCTGCTTAACCCACTGAGCCACCCAGGCGTCCCAACCATCCTTTCATTTTAATTTGTTGGACCACATCAGCATTTCTTTAGAGCAGGTCTAATGGTGATGAGCTCCCTCAGCTTTTCTTTATCTGAGAAAGACTTAATTTTTCCCTTACTTTTAAGAGACAGCTTGCTACATACAATATTCTTGGTTGACAGTTTTTTTTTTCTTTTTCAACACTTTGAATATATTATCCCTCTCTTTTTGCTTGCAAAGTTTCTACCAAGAAATCCTCTGATAATCTTAGGGGCTCCCTTGCATATATAAACTTATGCTGAGTACTAATAAATTGTGTTTAATTGATTAATTAATTGTGTTTAATTAATAAATTGATTCTGATGAATCATATCAGTAATCCTACTGTGTTGGAGGAATAAGTAATAGGAGGCTAGGAGTGATGCACTGGAAGTCTTTTGCTTTTATGGATAGAGGCAGAAGATAGGTCAGAGATATTTCCTTCTTCCTTTAGGTTTGTTTATTTTAAATGGGATTAGTGTTTTTATTTCTTATTTTTTAAGGACCATAATTGCTTGGTTTATTGAGGGCCAATTAACTCATGTGCAAAGGAAGCTTTAAAGGTATTTAAGCAAGCAAGAAATTCTCTGCTAGTTAATTAGGTCATTATATTTGCAGGTTTACATTTAATCTATATGGCCACCAAATGGAAGTATAGGTGAGGAAGTTTAACTTTTACAGATATTTAAATTCCTGAAATTTATACTGAGTTTATACAGAATTTATAGCTATAGCCTTCTTCTCAAGACCATCAATACCTTCCAATTTCATCACTCTTTGTATTAATCAATCCAGGCAGAGTTTTAAATGGTAACTTGATTAGAAATTGAGAGCCTATCAATTCTAATATATTGTCTAGATATAAAAGAGTTGAAAGTTTTTCTTTCAGCTTATGGATTACAAATATGGACTCAAGCTAACAGGCTTTTTGATATGCATCACTCTGTTTGAAATAATTAATAAAGTCATTTCCTCATTGATGATGTGCCAAAAGTATGACCACATGGGGTATCTATTGTCTTACATTATTTAACCATAAACAAGATATTTGCTTATGATTATAGATGTTGTTGAATTTATAAATCCCTTAGCAACGGCCTTGGAAGTCAATTGCTTTTATAAAGCTGTGGAAACATATTAACCAACAATGAATTTATAGCAATTAGAAATATATTGTGTCCCCATCCCACCCCCAACTTCTAAGATCACGTTGGTTCTGCCCAAGATCTAGCTCCAGAAAATGTCATGTTTAATTTTTAGTCATATTTTGGCAAAACAGAGACACCCACATGGTTGCCAAGTTGGGCCAGATGGAAAAGTTGACCTGATGGCATTGCAGCTTGAATATCCTCATTTCCAAGTGTTTTGTTAATCTTCCCCATGTCCCTACCCACTCACTCTCTGCATACAAAGTCACACCCGAATGTGTGTCCCTCTTCATGAAGGAGCCTCAAATTGGTAAGAATGCAATCTCCATATGTTATTGGGACTTTGTTGTTGAATGCCCTCATATAAATACCAAGAATTAATTATGTGAAACAGACAAAAAAAGGATAATTCATTCAATTCATATGGTCTGACAGAGATAAAGAAACAGAGATAAACTAAAACTCATTTTAGTAGACTCTTTACCTTTTCATTGACAGTGTCCTTTGATAGATATGACTCAAACATCTATAAAGCTTGAACACTCAATTTTGTTTCTGGTATGAAAACTTGTTTGGGACTTTAAATGAATTTTAATAACACTGAAATAAAAGAAAAATATTTCAGCTGAGTATGTTATTAAATCACATAAATATATCTGTAGAATTTTGCCCAAGTTATTTAGAAAATGAATCAAATAATACATATTACTGTTTTTAGTAAAACTCTCAGAAATATAATTTTCCAATAGTAAAAATTTCCTTCCCTCTAAAATTTTGGAAAGTTTTTAAAAAGTGATTATTCACAGGCAAACTTTAAAGAAACAGCTTTAAAAATCCATTTTCACTAGATAACTCCCCAGAGACTGTATGGACTTTAGAGAGTTTTTGAGTGCTTGTCTTGGAAATGTGTGTGTTTGCAGTAGTGAAGAATTTAAAAGTTAACACAAGTTTGTAATCTTATGCTAAGTTGATTTTATAAAATTTATTTTTAATTTTTCCTGTTAAAAGCCATGTCTTTACTTTTCCTTTTCTTTTTCATGTCCATTATTACTAAAAACACTAAACCAGTGATTGTCAGAATTCATTCCCTTCTTGTCATCAAAGCTTTAAACTTTTATCTAAAACTAGCACCACTTCAGATTCTTTTGTAGTAGGTAAGCAAAATATTTAACAGAAAACAAACTTTTCTTTAGGAACAGTCTTATTCAATCTTAGGAATATCTATCTATTTATCTATCTATCTATCTATCTATCTGGTAGAATAAAGGTATCTTGGATTCTAATACCTAGGATCTACCAAAATATTTGTTTTCCATCATTCCTTCAATAGAATGCTCAGCCTTCAATGGGTACCACAATACACCTAGCACACAAGTGACATTTTAAAGATTTATTTATTTATTTATTTTAGAGAAAGAAAGAAAGCATGTGCATACACTAGTGGGGCAGGGGCAAAGGGAGAGAATCTTCAAGTACATTCCCCATGGAGCATAGAGCCTGATGCGGGGATCAATCCCATGACTCATGAGATCATGGCCTGAGCTGAAATCGAGTTGGTCACTCAATGACTGAGCCAACCAAGAGACCTCCCTCCCTCCTTTTTTTAAAGACTTATTTATTTGAGAGAGAGAAAGGTGAGATTTTAATAACATTCATAGGCTATGGTAAATATTCCCTTTTGACAGTATCTTTGTTCTTGCCTTTGTCTCTTCATCTTGAGTTAGTTTAAGATCAATTAAAATAATATGCACAGAAATATACTTGGGGATGAAGAGTATGAGATAATATGTAAGATGGAGAGCGTGCTAAATCTGGCTTTAGCACGAGAGACTGTCCAATGTCCACACCAGAGGAATATGGGAAGTCGTGCAGTACTACGCATTTTTGTTTGCACTCATCAGGAAAAAGTTATGGTAGAGAGAATGTAAGTGAGAGGCTCTAACTTCAATTTATAAAGTGGTGAATGAGATCAAAGAAAGGATTTTTAAATATTTAAAATTTTCAAAGTATATCTCTTTACCTACACAGATCTGAATATAGAATTTATATATCCTGTGGTTCTTACTGAAAATATAGTCATCATAGAAAACTTTGTCAGTCCATGAATTTTTCCACAACCAGACAAGATAATTTACTCTTCTTTATCTTTCTTCATGATGTTAACCTCCACCTATGATATATTATACTTCCTTTCACCCGTTTAAATGCTGAATGCAGGGGCACCTAGGTGGCTCTGTGGGTTAAAGCCTCTGCCTTCGGCTCAGGTCATGATCTCAGGGTCCTGGGATCGAGCCCCGCATCGGACTCTCTGCTCAGCGGGGAGCCTGCTTCCTCCTCTCTCTCTGCCTGCCTCTCTGCCTACTAGTGATCTCTGCATGTCAAATAAATAAATAAAATCTTTAAAAAAAAAATAAATGAATGCTGAATGCAGGTTTTCCTTTTTCAGCTTCACTGACTACTCCATTCTCCATTACATTTTTTCTCCCATTTCCCAGTTAACTTACTTATCTCTGCTGTACCACTGTTAGAGTTTAAGGGTAGAATATCATGCATATATATAGTTCAGTTAAATATAGTTTCATTTCCTTGTTTTAGAGTCTGTGCATTAAGCTTTTGACTGTCATACAGTACTAGCAGTTACTGCAGGAAGCACAAACTTGACCCTCACTATATGAACACATTTAGAAATATACTGTGATTTCTTTTCCTTAATTTGAATTAGAATTCAAGATATATTTACTCTGTCATAGATGATGTAAGAGAGATTCTTAAAATGATGGAGAAATTTTCTCCTGGGAAGACAACTCTGTTTTTGAGGAAAACCTCCTATAACCATTTTTGGTTGTGAGACACTAGCATTCCCTGTTTTTCCGCTCCCCAAGATACTTTAGATAGGAGAAAATGAAAACTTAAAATGTTATGCATGATTAATTATAGATATACTCAATCAGCTCAAGGAAGAGGGATTTGTAAGCTCAAGGACCACAAGTAGAAAACAGGATGCAGAAAAGTCTTTCGAAATAAGCTTGCAGGTACTCCTATTTGTATGCTAGAAAAGGGTTATTTCTTACTCTGGGTTCCTGAAACTGGCACATTTCTGACTAAAACCCATAAACACAATAACACAACCATGTTTTCTTCATGGTGTGTGTTGTAGGGGACAACCAGCATAGAATCATCTATGAACCCACCAGTGTACTGAAATGAGAGAAAATTATTCACATAAGCTTTACTTTCCTAAGAAAACTAAAATCCTTTGGTCTGTCTGGAAAGATAGACTGCATGGGCAGAAGTTAAGAGGCATAAAAACATTCAATCAGTGAGTTCATTTCCCCTAACTTTTAGCTAATATTTTGATGTTATAGAGACACATGTTCACTAACAATGTGCTCGATAATTTTCTCTCTTCAATAGGTGTGTATTTTGGGCCAGACTTTTGAAGTTTGTTTGTTTATTTATCCATTTATTTTTAAGATTTTATTTATTTATTTGACAGGCAGAGATCACAAGTAGACAGGCAGGCAGAGAGAGAGGAAAGAAAGCAGGCTCCCCGCCAAGAAGAGAGCCTGATGTGGGGCTCGATCCCAGGACCCTGGGATCATGACCTGAGCCGAAGGCAGAGGCTTTAACCCACTGAGCCACCCGGGCACCCCTTGAAGTTTATTTTTAAGTAATTTATGTATGTCTTGCCTATGTCCAAAAAAGTATTTGAAGTGACTTTCTCAAGATGGCTTTTTCTTTTTTCGGGAAGTTTTAAGATTTTATTTATTTGTTTATTTATTTATTTAAGAGAGAGAGAAAGAGCAAGCAAGAGAGTGTGTGGGTGGGGAGGAGCAAAGGGAAAAGAGAAAGAGAATCCCAAGCAGACTCTATGCCACGAATGGAGCTAAAGGCAGGGCTTGATCCCACAACCCCAAGATCATGACCTGAGCCAAAATCAAGAACCAGATTCTCCATAGAATGAGCCACCCAGGAGACTCTCAAGATGGCTTTTTCTATCCATCACAGTTCATCATGATCTTAGAGAACCCACAGAATCAAGTAAGCTTATAGGTGGCTCCATTTCTTTTGAAGGGCTTTGCTCCCCAGGGATGTAGTATATGTCAAATGTTCTGGTTAGTAAGCTAAGAAAATAATTTTGCTCATAAATGAACTAATATTTGTTGAGGAATATATATATATTTATATAAATATATACTTATATTTATATAAATCTATTTATATATTTATATAAATAAATATATATATATTTTACATTTTACTAAGTATTCTATTGTACACTAAAAATAGATGACAAAAGAATAAAAGATGTTGTCTTGATCCTATTGTAAATTCTTGGCAGGACATACACAAATAAGCAGAGAACAAATTCCTGCCCTTGGGGAAAATACATTCTCAGGCAAGACAGATGTGGAAAATGATCAAAGAGCAACATGAGACACTACCAAGCAATTGTTTCTCAGATTTTAATGTGCTTAGACTCACCCTGGAATCTTGTTAAAATGCTGAGTCATGCTGAGGAGCTCTGGGATGGCATCTACACTTCCACGTGCCTAGCAAGTTCTCAGGTGGTCCTGGCTGCTACTGACTCCTACACCTTAGTCTGAGTAGCAAAGAGAGAGCAAGCTCCCAAGTAGGCTCACCCACAAGCCATGGAACTAGTTACTTCATCTCCCTGGATTTCATCTATCATACGTGGAAGTGTGATAAATAAAATAAACCCTTCTCTAGTGTTCCTTGCAGCTCTAATACTTTGATCCTCTTTGGTTTATATTCATGTATTTTCTCCTTTCTCCTTCAACACTTTTTGTTTCTCATTAAAAATGTATTTAAATCAATTCTAACTGGGTTCTTTTAAATAGCAGAAGAGGCAGAAGAGATGATAATCCATCTTGCTTTCTAAATTAATGGCTCCTCTGCTTCCCCAATGTATACTACCATTTAAGTAATTATTAGGTGATTTTATACACTTCTTCCCTTCAAATAATTCATGTATTTTGTACAAATTGTCTCTTGATATTTCTATTTTTATATTCTCATTGTCTCCAATCCATCCTCTTCTCTACAATAAGAATATAAAAGTTTGAACTTTTTTGCCCACCACATAGATTTCTAATATTCTTTTCTAAACAGGAACTGGTATTCCACAAGGTGTGTAAAAAACCAATATCATGCAGTTTTGAACTCAAAGATGAAGGTTTTTAATCTAATATTGTTTGTGTCAAGAGAACTTGTGTTGAAAAGTCTTGGCCATAGAGGTTAAAAAGTCACTTAAAAACAACATCAAAAAAACAACATACAAAAAAATGGGGCACCTGGATGGTTCAGTCCTTAAGCGTCCACCTTTGGCTCAGGTCATGATCCCAGGGTCCTGGGATCAAGCCCCAAAATGGGCTCTCTGCTTGGCGAGAAGCCTGCTTCTCCCTCTCCCACTCCCCCTGCTTGTGTTCCCTCTCTCGTTTTGTCTCTCTCTGTCAAATAAATAAATAAAATCTTTAAATAAATAAATAAAAATAAAAAATAAAAATAAGAATTAAAATAATAATAATAATAAAAGAAATATATAATTTAAGAAGCTCATGAATATTTTCCTTCAGCGACCTCTCTCATTTACAGTTGCCTCTCAGGTACTTCCTATCTGCTATCGATAAGCAGCTGTGGTCTACAAGGCACTGAGAATATACTGAGAGAGGAAAGCACTGCGATCCCTGTTTTGCACACCAATTAAGAGTTGCAAGTGTTTTAACAAAGTTCAGTTATAATTGTGAAATCTATTTATATAAATAAAACAACCAGGGTTGGAAATTTTTAGATTGCCTAATAAAAAGATAAGGACTTTTTGTTTGTTTTGTTTTGTTTTTTTTAAAGAAGTCTTGATCTTCCTAAAATAGTAAAAAGTCTTTCATTTAAGACTTTTAAAATTCTTTTGTTTTTCCATGAAAATCTATACAGAGAGAGAAAAAAAATATTTATGATTTTCAAGAGTCATCTTTCTATGGGCATCACAAAAATGAGTGTTCCTTGAATTTACCACCACCAAAACTATTGTACATATCTTTCTCAAAATATCTGTAGAAAGTAGTACTCTTTAAAATAAAAATATTATCTACATATAGAAATCTAAATAAATGGTACTGGTTGCTGGCTTACTGGAAGAGACTAAGTGGCTATCAGTTACAAGACCTAACTTATAGTATGAGCACTTCCTCTAGGTCTAGACTTTAATATTTAAATCAGACACCTAAATATCAGTAATAATGGCAGATTTGCCTTTCTAGAGCAGAGGTCTGTTTTCAAAGCTTTTAAGACCCCAAGAATATAACTGTCCAAAAGAATGAAGGATGTGCTCAGGCATAACTAGTATACTTTCTCTCTCACAAAAGCCATTTGGAACAAATCTTGTTATGGTCTGAGAATCAAGGGGAATTCAGGAGTTATTAAATATTTACTATCTTTCAAATTGTACCTTGATGGATCTATCACCATTGTATTAAGGAAGGGCCAACAAAACTAACAGACTACTGAGAGTTGATTAGGTATAATCTAGTGCATAATTCCCACAGGTAGTGGAAAAAGAATGATTAACAAGGAGACAGTTTCTACAGTAGGAGGTCCTTACCTTCCCCAGGCTAAAGACAGGCAAAAGGAGAACGCAGAGGTAGGGACCCTACTGGGACCACTGGCCCCAAGCTGGAATCAGAGTGAGTCTATCCAGCGGGGAAGCTGGTGCTTTGGAAGAGCTACCCCTGGCTGAGAGAACACCCCCGGCAGAAAGGGAAGAGGAGAGGTACCCCGAGTTCTCCCTTCCTCTCAGCGGACGGTTCTCCTCGCCGCGCTTACTGGCTGAACCCACCCCCCACGTCAGCTTTGAACGGATTCTCATGCCATTTTTTTCATCACCTTTTTGGAGGATATTTACTTTCTCTCTCTTCTTTTGGTGGTTTCTCTAGAAACTTGAACACGCATGCTTTATTTATCAATTTCTAAAATTAATGTTTACTGTTTTCCAAACAGTGATTATATTCACTACTTTAGGTTTTCAGGGTTTTTTTTTATTTTTTTTAAAGATTGTATTTATTTATTTGACAGGCAGAGAGACAGGCAGAGAGGGAGGGGGAAGCAGGCTCCCTGCTGAGCAGAGAGCCCGATGCGGGGCTCGATCCCAGGACCCTGAGACCATGACCCGAGCCGAAGGCAGAGGCTTAACCGAGCCACACAGGCGCCCCTCAGGTTATTATTTTTAAGTAATTTAAGATATTTTTAACCTCACACAACATTGCCATTATTGTTTGATTCAGTAATAATAATAATCATAACACACCTACTATGTTCCTGATACTTTCCACATACTTTACTATACTCTGTCATATCATACTTGTAATAACTCTTGGGGAAAGAGTATTATCATCACCATTTTATAAAGGAGAAAAGAAGAACACGCTAAGACTAATTAATTTTCCCATGATCACACCAATTAAATGCAGAGTCAGGTGTCCAGTGCAGATGCTCCCTGTTGCGTCCAAGCTTATAATCACTCTTTAGAGCTTCCGCCTATAAATGTTTCCGTAGGTGTCCCAACAAATTCATAAATTCTTCAGCTTTGTAACATCTAATGTCTCAGCCCATCTACCTGGAAACATTATGTTTTTCTGTCTAAAATTCCTTTAGTGTGGATTTATTGGTGGAAAACTCAGTTTCTTATTCTCTAAAATTCTTAGTTTCTTTCATTTTTGAAAAAGATAATACTGGCTACAGAATTTTAGGCTGCCAGTTATCATCGCTCACCATACTGAAAACCTTATTCCAGTGTGTTTAAGTTTTTGTTTTTTCTGTAAAGAAGTCTTATATGAGTCCAATCCTTGCTCCTTTGTCAATCATTGGAAATTCTCTGTGGTGTCTTTCAAAGTTTGGCTTTTGCCTTTGGTGTTTTTAAGTTTTCCTGTCATGTGCTTTTGGGTAGACTTCATTTATTCGTCGTTTTAATTATTTACATATTTATCATTTTTTTAAATTTAAAAATCATCAACTTTCTTGTATCTGAATTTGGCATCCTGCAAATTGTAGGATACACTCAACCTTCTACCTTTAGGTCAGGTGTGCACCCCACTTTACCCAGCTTCTCCATCTGAAACTCTTAAGTCTTAAACTTTCTGTGTCTTCAATCTTTCTTTCATCATACTTTCTATTCTTTTGTTAGTCTGGGCTGAATTCTGTGTATTTTCTTCAGTTTTTAATGTGACTTAATACAATTCTATACCATTTCTAGGAATTCTTTCGATTTTCTCCCGAATCTTCTTGCTCTTTTTGATTATTTTAAAGTTGTTCCTACTTTTATGGAACACTCGTAATTCTCACGGATGGTGCGCTTGCAGGCCAGATTTTGCTCTTGGGCTTTCTTCTGGTGTTGTTAATGGTGCCGTGTTTCTTTATATATGTCTTTGAGATTTTATTTCACTATGAAGTGCCCTCCCAATACACTTTGAACATTGTATGTGGAAATACTTGGAAGCCTGGGATGTTTTTCTCCAGATCAGGTTGGCATTTGGTTGTGTAGGCACAGTCCAGGCTCAGTAAGCCAAATTTATAGCCTTAGTTTGTGTGTGCGCCACTCGGGTGGTGTGAATTCAGGCTGTCATCCTCTGAGAAGACAGGTTTATCATTATGTGTTCTCAAGGGAATATTTTTCTTCCTTCTGCTCAGGAGAAATATGACAATGGAGGTATTTTCCTTGAAGTTCTTTGTGGCAGAATGGGATTATTTCTAGTTTTCCCTCATCTTTGGGCTTTTTTGCAGTGTGAGAATGATTAGGGGAGGAGAGTCTGATGACTTCTATCATAAAGCTCTACAAAGTATATCAAAACTTGTGTTTAAGCTCACTCAGTTCAGAAAAAAACAATTTCCAAACCTGTCTGTGTTCCCACTTACACTCAGGCCCTGGCCTTAGTACTCCTTGTTTTCTTGCCAACATAGAGATACATTCAGAAGATATTTTTCCCATTATATATAAAAGATATATTTGTTTTCCAGAAGCATTAGTCTATCAAAATATTCCACCATGTTTATGAAAATGGAAGAGATCATACTTCTCCCAGACACTAATATCAGTTGCATTGTAGCCAAAGGAGCTGTGAGCCAAACCATGACTGACAATCATTTCTATTTATTGATAATGTACCCATTATAAATTGACTTTTAGAGTTTCTCAAATAACTCCCATTTTTATGTATTTCTAACTTATTAAAAGAATGTTATATCCACCTATGCTCTTTATCTCCCAATTACTCATCTTCAAAAAAATCAGATGCAAACTAGCCATCCTCAATATACTTGGACAAATTCTAAATTCAAAAACATATATTATCATACCCTGGCAAATTTTAGAATATAGGTGAATGTTATACTGGGATAAAAATAAAATCCCATCTCTAAAGAATTAAATTCTTTAGAAGACTCCTTAGAGGACATTTGTAAAGAGTAAATACTTTGCAAATCTACAAATTGATGAATACTAGCATTATAGAATTTTTATAGCTATTGATCTCAAGTTACCATTTCTGCTAAGAATGAGGTATTTCCTGTGTCTATCATTACATAACACAACAGGTTCATCCACTTTTACTAAGTTTTCACCCTGAGTAAACAAAACCTTGTTACTATTTACATATATAATTTATAGTAGGACTTCATTTTTCTGGCAATTACTACTCATAAAGGCCAACTTTCAAGCTGAATAGATTATCATAAAATTTTATTTATTTATTTATTTTCATAAAATTTATGTAAATGTACATCTGGACTGGAAAAGAGATAAAAAATAGTAGGAAAATATAATTCACCAAAGCTTTCAGGCACTGAAGCATGTAATTACCCTGAGGACATCTGCCCATCTCTAGGAGCTTGGGCATTTTGAGTTTAGCAGGATAAGCACTGAAGACAGGACACAAAACCTAGGACCAACACATGTGTGGATGTCTTAGTAAGCTCCAAAGAAAGCCAGAGCTCTAAAATGCAGCATTCAATAAAATGAAGAGCTAGGAGACAACCACCCCAGCGGCGCCACAGTTAAATAAGGGAAGACTACAGTTTACCGAAGGATCTCAAAAAATGCTCTCACCTCCATTTGCTCTCAAATGGGACAGAAGCTCAGAAATTGCCTGGGTTTGGAATTCTGCTGTATCACTGAGTTGTACAAGTTACTCAAACTTTGAGCAAGTTACTTAAACTCTCTATGCTTCAGTTTTCTCATTTGCAACATTAGTGTAGTAACAAGTCCCGCCTTAGAGGGTTGTGAGATTTAGTCCATTATCATACATGTAAATTACTTAGAATTGTACCTGGCATAAGGTGAAACAGTGAGCGACAGGTATCTATTACGCTCACCTGGGGCACTGTACTATCTGCGCTAAGAGCACAGGCCACATGGTCTCATAGGTTCCGTGACCATCTAAGGATGGGCACGGAACCTATGCTGCCGAGTCTGAGTCATTCTATGGGTCAGTTGGGCATGACTCAATCCCTTTGTGGTGGTCGAGGCCTCATGGATCTGAAGAAGAAGATGCTGGAAGCCATGTTCCCATCACTTGCTAGGAGGTGCTCTGCTACACGGAAGAATAGAGCCAACATAAAAGATGTCCAGGGAAAGAAAAAACTCCCATAGATACTGAGGTCCAGCTGCAAGTTTGCCCTCCTTTTGACAACATAAGCGATCTTACCCTTCAAACAGCTCCGCCTTGGTACCTAAACTGTTTCAGATTACTGGGCCATCACTTAGACTATTTAATCCTATATGTGACTGTCACATGCAGCCACATTAAGCAGCATTGAAATATTTTTTCAAGGTGTGATACAGGAATGAGTAATAGGATTTATCTCGACTTCTATTTACCCATTACAGCATTCTTTTAAATACAGAGTTAACAGCAGACATTAGCAAACAATGTGCTAAGATAGCACTTCCTGGTTACATCCCAGGTTTCTGGGTTATCTAAATCTGAAGATATTTTAACCATTAATAAAAGCTCAGAGATAAAATCCTGAAACAAAATTACTAGGCCTTGCATAGTTAGGATTCCTTTCTCCAAGAAGCTTAGTCCATTCTCATGTGGAGCTGGGGGGCCGTTACCACGGGAAAAAAGGTGGTGATCAATAGCTGAGAATATTATGCTATCGCAGGATGTAATAATAACACATGGTAATATGCAATTGTAAAATATATAATTAAGATACATAAATATCACCCATACAGTCACACTATGATTTATTTGTAAGTTAGAGGAGATGGTAAAATTCCCTCGACAAAGAACTAGTAGCACATTTGCCATTCAGAAAAATGTGTGTTGAACCAAACATATTTATTTCCCCCAAACATCCACACATCTGTCTCTAACTTACTAATCTGTTGCATCCTCAGTTATTAATCCAGGGCACTCTCAGATCCCAGGGACTGCATCACCCCTGAGTTTGAGAGATGTTCAGTTCGGCGAGCACAAAACGACCCTCCCTCCCTCTCGGCGGGTATGGGCCTTGGGCTCCAGGGCGGCATCCTTCTCGGGCATGGAAGCCGTTACGAAACAGAACTGAGAACACCCCTGCAGCAATCTCAGTTTCCCCTTGAACAACGTCAGTCGCTGTTTTTAAATTTAAAACTTGAGGCGATTTAAGTGATATAAAATTCAAATTCGGTTTATAACAAAAATTGTGGTAACATTTTATCAAGTTTTGCAAGACAGGCTCGCATAAAGGCACTTTCCCCTTCAAGTTGCACTCAGCATAACCGAAACTTAGGGGGTTCAACGATTCAGCGTGGGGGCTCACAAGTACACGTGTGAGCCCGGTGGGTCAGGCAGTATCGCTGGCCTTCAACCAAGGGAAGGCATCACGGAGGCGGGGGCCATATGTAAGGGGCTAGTCATAGGGAAACCACCCGAGTTTGGGTCCTGGAGACAGGCAGACCTCCGTTCTAACTCTGTTACTGACCGACAGAACATGTGATGATTAGTTAAGCTTGGGAGCACCATTTTTCACAACTATATGGTGCATAATAGCAGCGTCATGTGTGATGACTTGGAATCAAAGGATAAAAACATTTTTAAGCGCCTAACACAATGCCTACTGGATAGGAAGTTCTCGGTTAATGTTAGAATCCAGAAGACCCCAAAATAAACCGGGAAACAATTAGAACAGAAAACAGGAAGAGAAAAGAGGAGGAAGACTGAAACACGGGGGGTATGGGTGGCTACAGAAATTCACGTGCAAGTTTATTCCTAATCCACTGTAATGCTACGAAAGTCTAAATAAGGAAAAACTGTAATGGAAAATTTGCTGCCCACAACACGTTGACGATCGTCCCTTATTTTGAGGCCATTGACCCTATTACCGGAGGCCCACTGCTTTTATTTACAACTTGTATATATTCTCTTCCTTCTAGAGATATCCATCCAAATCCCCAAAGCAAAATCTTTTCCCTGCTGCCTAAAAATAATTACGGAACACGGACAAAGCCCATGGGAACGGGACTCCCTGATGTTCTTTTCACGGCTACAATAGACTCCTGGGCTTGTCTCTTCCTGTGTTTCTTCCTTTGTGGTGTTTTCTGTCAGCTATCCCTCCGGCTGTGACACACGGAGGGACAATGCTCCTTGCGGAGGACTGGAAGAACTGGGTTCAACTGAAGCTACGCCTGCCTCGTTGTCTGGTGCATTCATTTTCTCTCCTGATTAGATCTGTGAAGGCTTCCAGCCCCTTCCTGGAGCCATGACTGGGAAGTCAGCATCGGACATTATTTTCATGAAGCCACTTCAGATTCTGCAATACACAGACATCAGAAATTGATTTAAGGTGTTTAGAGCTAATATGATATGGTTCGCCCTTTGGAGACACATTTTAAGGGAGACTTAAAAAAAAAAAATAGCCTCCAGCCCCTCCTTCCCTCTAATTGTCTGCTTTTTAGAATGGAAGCCACAGCAGTAACGAGTTGGCAGGGTGACTGAAATGAGCAGTAAGGGCAAGCCGTAGCCATCAGCCTGTTCTATTAAACCTCCATACACCAGAGTGAGATACGATTTTTAAACTGTTTGTAGCTGTGTTTGCCAAAAGCTAATTAACAGGATTAAGCAGCAGAGTTACTCTTTTCCCACTGGGCAAACTAAAACAACATTGAGAAAGATACCCCATATCTAATCTTAAATTAGTCTTGTGCTACCATGTTTATGTCTCCATTTTTGAGCGGGTTTAGAATACATCAACAGAGCCAACACTATGACACTCTCCAGATTGATAGCAAAATCATGAAAAGGCAAATAACTTCTACTCCGAAACTCAGCGAGCAGAAGACAGGACACTTCTGAAGGTTAGAACTGTCTTAATAATACAATTAAAAAAAAAAAAAGAAATATGTCGAAATTTAACCAGTGTAACTGGATTCATTATCTTCATTAAAATATTTACTAAGTCGCTTTACTAAGTTGCTGGAATTTTTTTGTGCTCAAAACATATTTTTTTAAATAATAGACAAATACCACAATATTACATAATGTAAATTCTTACTCTATTTATTCTATTAATTTTCCTTAGCTTTGTTTTGTTCTTTCATGAACAAAACTGCTGGGAGACTAACAGTGAAAACAATACGGTATGAAAGATATTTGTTGAGAGAAGAGCTAGGGAGCCAGAAGAAACATTGCACATTATTTCCTTCATTTTAGATATTTTAGGACATTACTGCAGTTTAAATTACTATGAAATGTAATCAGGTTCCATCTTTTTATAAAAATTTAACTGTTCATTGGCAATATTTTTAGGAGTTGTTCTAAGTCTCTTTAGAAGTCACTCTGTTATTTGGAATAAAAAAGACTTTTTTTTTTAAGATGCCATACACTTAATGTATGGAATTCTTCTTTTTTTTTTTTTTTTAAGATTTTATTTATTTATTTGACACAGAGAGAGAGAGATCACAAGTAGGCAGAGAGGCAGGCAGGGAGAGGAGGAAGCAGGCTCCCCGCTGAGCAGAGAGCCCGATGCGGGACTCGATCCCAGGACCGATCCCAGGACCCTGAGATCATGACCAGAGCTGAAGGCAGAGGCTATAACCCACTGACACACCCAGGCGCCCCTTCCCCGCTTTTTATTTTTTTGTCAGAGAGAGAGAAAGATAGAGCACAAGTAGGGGGGACGGCAGGCAGAGGGAGAAGCAGGCTTCCCGCTGAGTAGGGAGCCCAATACCAGGCTCCATCCCAGGACCCTGGGATCATACCTGAGCCAAAGGCAGGCGCTTACATGACTGAGCCACCCAGGTGTCCCTGGAATTCTTAAAGTAGCTCAAATGATAAACTTTCATTTTATCCTATCACTAAGAAACAAGATTAACTTATTATTTTCTGTATATTTTTGCATTTAAAATATTTTCTCTATATTTATTCATTTCTATTTGTTTTCTACCATTCAACATAATCAATAATCAATAATGTACATTCATCTCAACCTTGGCACTATGGACATGTGAGCTGGCAAAGTCTTTGTTGTGGGACTGGGTTATGCACTGTAGGGTATCTAGTAGCATTTTGGCCTCTAGCCATCAGAGGCCAGTAGCCCTCTCCAGGGTGTGGCAAATTAAAATGTCTGCAGACATTGCCCAATGTCCCCTGGAGGAGAAAGGAGCAAAGACATACTTCAGTCTGGGATGAGAACCACAAATTGATATGTATAGGTGAGGATAAACAAGATTGAAAAATTCCAGTGTGTCCAAATCATAAGCAATTTAACCTACCAACATTTATGTAAAATTAAATAATTTAAGGAAGAAAGTGGAGAATATTAAATTAGGTCTAAAAAAATTGTATTAGATATTAACACTTTCATTTGAAATTTAACACAGTATGGAAAATACCGAGTATAGACTATCCAAAAGAACACTGATGTAATTTTATCTCAATTCATACTGAAAAGGTCCAATAAACTCTACATATTAAAGTTGCACCATTTGATAATTTTGGACATATATACACCCATAAAACCATCACGACAATCAAGATATTAAACTTTTCAGTTACACTAGAAAGTTTCCTTTGTCTTTCTTGTATTTGTCCCTCCCTGAGCTCCTAATACCAGGCAGTCACTGATCTGGCTCCTGCTACTGTAGGTGAGTTTGAAATTTCTAGAACTTTATATACATGGAATCATAACAATGTATACATTCTACCTGACCTCTTCCACTCAGAACAATGATTTTGAAATGTATCCATAGGGTCATGTATATCAATAATCACTTCTTTTTATCGCTGAGTAGGATTCCTTAGTGTGGGTATGCTGTAAAATTTTTTATCCATTCGCCTATCAATAAATATTTGGGTTTTCTCCCATTTGGGATATTATAATCAAATGTACTACAAACATTTGTATATGAGTCTCTGGACACAAAGTTTTGTTTCTCTTGGGTAGATACCTGAGAGTGGAATGGGTAGATCACATGGGAGACGTCTGCTACATTTTTCAGGAAACCGTCAGTTTTCCAAAGTGATTCTACCTTTCCATTGCCTCCGGCAGTATACGGGCCTTTAGTGGCTCTACATTCTCACCACCATTTCGTATGGTCATAAACTTATAAGAGCTTCAAAAACTCATCATGGACAGTGCTTCACCAGAAGAAATGTTAGAAGAAGCCCTTCCTTCAAAGCGGAAGGAAATGATACCAGATAGGAACGTGGATTTACATAAAGGGATAAAGAGCACCAACTATGGGAACAGCGCGGGTCAAAAAGGGTTTTTATTTCTTGACCTATAAATCTCTTTAAAAGATAATGGACTGCTTACAGCCAGAAGAATAACAATGTGACGAGATAAACAGCACACAAAGCAGTAAAATGTGTAACAATAGGGCAAAGCTGGGAAAGAAGAAATGGAAGTATTTTAAGATTCTTGCTGTGTACACAAAGTAATAGAATAGTATTTGAAGTAGGCCGTAATAAAGATGTACAATATAAACCCTAAAGCACCCACAAAAATGACATTATATAGTGTTACAGGAAGGGAGCCAACAAAGGGAAAATAATGGAATTATAAGGAATCCTTCATTCATACAAAAAAGAAGGAAAAGAGGGAAAAGAAAGGAATCGAGAAAGATGGGACAAGTGGAACTAAATAGCAAGGTGGTTGATTAAACCCAACAGTCCCACCCCCAAATGTCAGAAAAAGAGTAACAGAGCCTCCCTAGATCAGATATTCAATTTTGACAAGAGCCAAGTAAAACACGAATCGCTGCTTTTCCAGAGGAGTGTACCTGGCAACTGCGTCAGCGACGGTGCAAGTTCTAAACTCAAAGGAGCTGCTTCTCTTTGCCAGAGGCTACAATCAGCAAAATCATTAATCTCGAAGATTTATAGCTCTAAGGAATCATGAAAATTGTGATGTCCCGAAGGTAGAGAACTTCAGCTGGCTGAATAGCTTCCAAGCCTGTTGGTTTGGAACCTGTTAACGGGGATAATTTCCCTGCCACCCAGCAGAAATGACCATATGGAGTGCCCCAGCGGGATACAAACCCTACAGGACTCAGAGTCTGGTCAGTTTTAAAGCTTTCCTTTTGGTGGTGGAAGGCTGAAAACAAACAAACCAGCAAACAAACAAGAAACAGTATTTCCCTGACTTCCAGAGGGACTGAAGGTTGCAGATCCAGCCACACAGTCCCAAAAAACTCGATTCATAGAGGAAGCAGGGGAGCTTTTTTGGAGTTTATCAACCATGTCCGTGAGCAAAGGTGTGATATCTCCAAAGTCAGTGTTACCATGACTGAGGCTTCTGATCTGCCAACCAGCAGGACAGCTGTCAGTGTATGTTAAGACTTTAAAAGCACAGTACAGCCACCGGCATTGTGCTCTGATACTCTCACAGGCGGTAAATGACAAGGGAATGTCTCGCCAACACGTGTGTACATGCAACACTCTGATCAAAGGAATCCCCTCTGACACGTGTAGAACAGAGCAGCAAACCCACCGCACATCAGGTGCAGATGTGGAAGCAACGACAGGACACTCATTAGCCCAGAAGCCCTCACCCACAGTCTCACTGCTTCCTTTCCCTGTTCTGAACCTTGCCCAGACTTTCTCCATTGACTCTGGGTGTCTCCTTCCCCCCTGGAAACAGATGTGGCTGTGACCTGACTCCCTGTCATCAACAGAGCTCTAAAAATGTGGTTCCTTCCCACGGTGACCCAGCATACAACACATGGTTTTGTATTCCTTGGCCACTTAGTCTTTTAATTGAAGAATTTTATTAATTTTTAATATAATTACTGACACTGACATATTTGATTCATATCGACTCTACCACTCTGTTTTTAATTTAATCTGTCTGTTTTATGTTCCCTTTTCTTTCTTGCCTCTTTCCTGATAAAATATTTCATTATTCCATTTTGTTCTATTAAATTGTTAAACTTACTTTTACCACTTTTAGTAATAACCATAATTACATGTAATTTTGACATATTACAATCCCCCCCCAAAAATCATAGCTTTTACCACTCTTCCTAATTATACTTGAACCTGAGGACATTTTAATTCAATTTACCCCCTCTCAACTTTGGTAAAATCGTTGTCATGGATTTTATTTTATTGTTACTTTTTTAGAAAGTGTTGACTTCTCATTCAGCCTTATTTCCATTTTGTTTGCCTTTGTGGAAGAGCAGTTAAGATCCCCCAGTGGTTGTTCCGACCCATCCCATCCGGGGGCCCGAGCAGCGGGAGCCGCAGACCCCAGCGCTCCAGGCCTCAGCAGGGAGCCGCACCACAACACAGAGGGGCCCCGTGCGCTGTCAGACCAGGCTGCAACTTCAGGTGGGACAGCGGTGAATTCAGGAGCTAGAGCAGTCCGTCCACTCTGAAATTCCTCGTTGGCTGTGACCAACCACAAGGCAACAGCCTTGTGCTTCCTTTCCGATGTCTTCAGGATCTCTGCAGAAGTAGAAATCAGGCATGATTTCCCACGGGGGTTCGCAGGAAAACCATGCCACGCATGTGCAGAACATCCTCTCTGGCATCACACCCAGAGTGAATGTCCTCGTTGTGGCAAAGCATGGCAACGTCCACATGGTGCAGAGGAGGGTCTCCGCAGAGTGGTGGTAGGCAGAGGTTAAAGCACCTCTGTGAGAGGCTGGTGGTCAGCCTTTGGGATTGAGAACCCCCAGAAGTCCTGGCTCCCAGAAGGCCGCCTGGACCTGGTCAGGGAAGGTTCCAGGAGCAGGGCAGCCGGCAATAGGCGTGGTTCCAGGAGCACCAGCAACTTCAGCACAGCTCACCTGGCCAGGATTCCTGGGTGGCGGGACATTGACATTGGCCAGGTTTTCAAGGGCAACAATGGCACAAGGTGCCAGCAGAAGCTTGCAGCTTCTTTTCAGATTTATGATGTAGATGCCACCCCTTTTCCTTTTGTAGATGTACTGTTCCATTGGGAGGTCAAGGTCGGTGCCACCTGAGTAGTTCCTACTGTAAAGAATTTGAGGACATCCACCTGCTTCACTTGCAGGACATCCAGGGCTCCGGATAGTATGAAAGTTTCCCTTTAAGTTACAGCAGCAGTGCACGACCACACTTTCATGGACCCTCCCTGGGTAGTTCAGACAGGTGTCAAGCATTTTAACACTGATTTGTTACTTAAATCAACAAGACACCACCACTATTGTTTTGTTTTCAGTCAATATTCACTTATACTTTCCTGTATATTTTTAAGATGTATATTTTGTAATATTTTATGTATTTATGAAAGGAGAGAACAAGCAGAGGGAGCTGCAAAAGGAGAGGGAGAAACTGCCTCTCTGCTAGGCAGGAAGACTGACAGAGGGCTCCATACCAGGACCCTGGATGGCAGGGTCACTTAACCAAATGAGACACTTAACCAAATGAGCCCCCTGGGCATCCTAGGATGTATTTCATTTTTACTGCATTACTATTTCCCCTGCAAGGATACATTTTCTTCCACCTGAATGCCATTCAGTGTTTCTTTTAATGATCTCAGTAAATCCTCTGAAAAACGTGCATTCACTTTGTTTTTGAAGGATCTTTTGCTATATAATTCTGTTAGCTTACAATTCCTGTCATTCCTCTTGAGAAGCCAGCTGTAGGTCTTGTTCCTTTGAGGGAAAAGTTTCTTTCCTTCACATTGCTTAACCATTTTCACCATCTTTGCTCCTCTGTAGTTTCTTTTTTATTATTATTATTAGGATTTGGGGTATGCTCTGCATTTATCTTGCCTGTGTGGCAGAACTTCCTTAATCTGCTGTTCAGTGTTCTGTAGAATTCTCTTAAAATATTGCTTCTGCCTTATTTTTAACGTCTCTCCTTTAGGGACTCCCATTGCATGTATATTAGACCTTTCCTGTCTCACAAATCTCCTACGACTGTACTATTTTTAATGTTCTTTTTTTCTCTCTGTACTTCATTATTAAAGTTTGTACTAACGTGTCAATTTCAGTAATCTTTCTCTCCCAACCTTCATTATTCAAAGACTTTATTTAAAACAGACCAACATTTTGATAAGTTATCTTCACAGATAACTAAACAGACTAGGAGTCTGTTTCTTTCCCTTTAGAGATGGCAATTCTCCGCCAAAATCTCCATCTTTTCATCTGTTTCTAGCATCGTGATATACTATTCATAATTATTCTGAGGTCTTTGTCAGGCGGTAATGGTTTTTCAATTATGTGTGAACTTGCTTCTATTTCATTTATTTCATTTTTGGTCTTGACAGTGGTCTTGCAGTCTACCAGTTTTTATTAATAACTAATTATTCTGTGTAAAAGATTGCAGAGGCTTGCTTACAGCCTGATTCATTCCTCCAGATAGTATTGACCTTTCTCCTGCTACGCGAGAACAATGGGGGCTTAACAGGAACTGTTGCCAGTCGTGGCTGCACTGTAGCCCCATTAATGCTTACCATACTTCTAGTATAACCTGGACTCAGCCAAGAGGTCAGGGCCCTCTCCGTGGCCCCCTTCCAGTTTCGGGTCCTAAACTGTAATCATTGTCTTACGAGTCTGTCGCAAATATTTTCAGGGGACAATTAACCACATGCTTGGGGCTGCCAAATTCGATCATGACTCTGTTGGTGCCTCTATCCTCCAGCAGCTTCCTCGGCGGCTCAGAGCTCCGATTCCACACTGCACCTGCCTCATCAACTCACCCCAGAGTAAAAGCCGATGCAAAAGTTATTTCACCTCTCAAGATTCTGGCTCCTGATTAAAACCTTCCATGTGCTTCCTCAGGCCTGGTCATAGGCAACTGCAAAGGCTTTCCCTGACAGACCTCAAAGAGGAAAGCTACCCTCCTCACACCAAATTCGGGGCACAACCCATGCATCGAAAGTCTCTGAAGGGAATTACTGTCAAGGACTCAGGCCCCTCTGCCTGGGTGTTCCCTCACATATTTAAATACCTACCCCAGAGCCTTCATGTTTAGATCTTTTAATCTTGGGCCTTGGGCCAAGATCCCCTTCAGGTATTGTTGCCAAGCTCTCCTTATGGGGGGAGGTGTGGGAAACCAAGACACTTTCTCCCACTATGACTCAGCACCCAGTACTTTCCTGCTCCTGTTGCTTTTCCCTTACCTCACCCCAACCGCCATGGTCCATAACCTTGGGAGCCTTTTTTTCAGGACTCCTTCAACTGCGGGATAACACCCACATTGGCACTGATCCACCTGACTTTCAAAGGGTGCACCATTCCATGGAGGAAAATGGAATCAAGGAGTCAAAATGTTCGTTGGTTTTCGCCTCTTACCCTCTCAGTAAGTGACTAAGGTTTAACTCTCTCATTTTTGGCTTGTTGCTCGAATCGGCTATTCAACACCCCACGGCTCAGCTTCTCTCCAGCTCAGCTGAACTCCTGACAGTTTTTCTTCAGCTCCCTTTCCCCAGCTCTTTTTTGTCTCTTGACTGCCATTAAACATTTTCCTTCTGTATTTTATCCATATTTTATAGTTATTTTCCGCAAAAGTGCTGTTCCATTGCTATCTAATCTATCTTACCCAGAAGTGTAATTTCCACCTACTGCCTCCCAATTAAACATCCTGAAAGTACCACAAAACACTTCTGATTACACTTCATTAACTGAAATTAGGTACATTGTTAAAACTAGCTTCAAGTGTATCGGGGAAATAGTCCTACGACTGAGAACTCTGTCATCGTAGGTTCTGTTTGTAAGGATAAGGCAATGATCAGCCACTTCCACACATCCCCATTTGTCCCTGGTTCCATGTTGCTTTTTCCATTGCTACTAACACTGGCCGAACTGATGATGTAAAGTATGTTGAGTTTCTATTCACAGTGTTGAGTTTACAGAGCCTGAAGTTGGTGGTCTGGTCGGAGACTAGACAGTTGATGAATTACCAATACCTCGTGATTTGGGGTGGCTAAACACTAAGAACATGTTCCTGGTGAGGGCTAGGTACATGCCTTGCAAATTAAACATACACTGGGCTAAGTCAATGTATTTCTTCAATTTTATCAATACTGTATGGTTGAAAATTCCAATGGTTAATGTGTCCCTGAAAATGGTATAATTTTAACTTTAATTGACTTTTTTCTTATTGTGTAGACTGCTCTTTAGAAAGATTTGAAAAATTAAGTTTGATGGTAGGCTTCCTAATTTCGTGTTATTTTTGTATCACTGTAACTTAATCTTTGTTTATGTGCTTTGGTTGCTAAAAGGAGAAAAAAGAATTAATATTACATAAATCACTAATCTTTCTCAGTGTTTATGACCAAAATATTTATAGAATTTGTAGGTTTTTCAATTGTATATTGTAATGTGACTTTTATTTCTGATGACACATATATCTAAATATATCTAACAGGTTCCACTAATGAGTTGATTTGATTAGAGCAATACCCTTTTCAATTGTAACTAATACTCTTAAAAGATATACTATAACTAACTTCCAAATTATGTGTCTCAGAGCCTCTGTCAAAAAGCCCATTCCCCTAAAATACATACAATGCTTGCTGACACTCGGATGTCAAATATAGGTGTTATCTGGATTACATGTATGTGCTCTACATAGATGTTACAATATCTACACCTCAGTAAATGATACAGGTTCTGAGCCTGTATATGAGAACAAAATGCATTATGTCAGTGCTGGGTAAAGGAACAGGAACAGAAAGTATACCGTTCATTTCGCTAGGGATAATTTAATTTAAAGAGTTATTAACCAGATACTGAAGAAGAGAAATGGCAATAAAGGAAACAGTAGGGTAGCACAGAAATAATAACTTCAAGAAGGAATTACCTGCAGCTATTGCTAGATCTGGAGACAAGGGAGAAGAGATTGAAAACTTAGAAAACTGCAGGAGCTGAGACTCAGATCTCTGAGGTGGTCGCCCCATGGGCCGGTGCTGGTGCCTCCGAAGCTTAGAGAAGAGGCTCATGGACCTGGGTTTGAAACCTAAGAGGAGGGCAAAGCAGCCAGCGGGTGCTGATGTGCCTTAGGAAGCCTGCTGAAGAGGATTCTCAAAGTGTTGGATCAACTGTCAACTTGCTACTGGCAGGGAAGAGAGGAATTGCGGGGTGACCCTGACAGGACAAAAGGCAAACAGGAATAGATTGAGCCCTCCTTTTCCAGCCTACCACTATCTCTCTACCACCCCCTACTGGTGCAAGGGAAATGCGGCCCGCAGAACGCCAACCTCAGCGTCACAAAGCAGAGAGCAGGAGGCAGGAGTGGAAGCAGAAAAATGGTTTTAACAACTAGCACAAAGGTCTACATACGTTACCCCATGCAACACTGGATTATACACGTTTTCTTAAAATTCCACATTCACTCTGTAGGATTTTATTTTGATGGAGGATATTATTAGTATTAAACATAGACAAAATAAAATGAATTTGAAAACATGTCCCCTAAATTTCAAGTGGGTATCTAGTCTCGTTATGAAAAACTGAGCTAAGAAAAACAGAAAAGCTAAAGCAGGTTTAAATTACAAGAGCTGTTTGTGAACATGTATATCCTGTATTTTCTGAGACAGTCTTAATTTCAAAAATAAGGCTGACTGAAATTCTTTTCTTGTAAATATATAATTTTTGATGTATAATATATAACTATTTAAATATATATATTTATATATATATTTTTTTTCTTGTAACGCATATGTGCTCACAGATTAGGGCCTATGCTCTGTGTGTGCGCACACACACACACACACACACACATACACCCAAGCATTTTTAATATATATCTAGAAAAGTGACAATCTTGAGATTTTGGATTGAAACAAAGTAGAGTATTCTAGCTTAATTTTTTTTTTTTTTTTGGCCTCTGGCAATGATTCTTAAAAAGTGAACCACAATTTTTAATGGACAGAAGTAAGGATGACATTTGGCTGATGCAGGAATATATTTTGGTCAGATTCCATCTCATTCTGGAAGAAAAAAAGAATGTTCAAGCAAATAACATAAATGAACTAAAAACATAACTTCAGTTGTCATAGGCAACCTTTCCCTTCCAAGCAGAAGAAAGGATAAGAAACATATGGAAAAAAAGGACACATGATCTGAAAGTATGCACAAGAGACATCTAAGAATAACATGAACACATAGACTATATGCAACTAATCAAGCAAATTACCAGCCAGAAAAGCTCAGTGTCCCTCACTGAATTCCCACTTACTTCTATGAGTAGTTTCTATAGACCCATTTACCTTCCAGCTGGCAATGAATAAGAAGAGTAAAGACTGTTGGGAACAAAGGATAAGAAGAGTATTTGGGTAATTCCAGTGAGGCAAAGCAGTGCTAATCACCCCTCTGCAGTTGCGTCTAGAAACTCAATCTTGTAAAATGAAAGAAACTTATTTTGTGGACTAAATCATGCAATCCATGCTAGCATTTATCATGGAAATCATATATCACACTCACACAAGCTTTTTTTTTTAGTCACCCTTTGCAGAATTCAAGCTGAAAATTGTGAATTGATTTTAAATCTGTATTTTTGTAAACTTTCCAATTTCCCTATTATTGGTTTCAGTTATAAATATCCACTGATGTTCTATTTACAGTTACTTAACTTTCTTATGTAACTGCTTTAACTCAAGTTTTTACTTTGTTTTGATTTTTTTTTCTTTTGGCTTTGTTTTAATGTTAAAGACACAGAAAAGCCAAACTCAGAGGTTTTAAACACAAAAGCTAGTGGGACCAACTTAATGACATATAAACTCCTAAGTGCTTATCCTACCATTTAAAATGAAAAGCAGTTTGAGACTTAAGAGGGAGACTTTGGGAGGGTTAATGGGTAGTAAAGTAACAAAGGAAGCAATACACAAATAGAAGGAGAGATGAAAATTCTCAGTTATGAAAAAATGTGATAATAAACAGCAACAAAACAAACAGAGCAAACAAAAACAAGGCATTTGACTCTGAGGGTTATTACCGCATTGCATTTTTCTTGAGTTCTGAGAGCTGAAAAAGCAAAGCATTTTTCTGTTCATGATTAACTTCAGACTCATAAAATTACATCCTGTATAACATACATATTGAAATTTGAGGGTTTTATGGCCTAGTGCTGATCAATTTTTTGAATTTTTTGAATTAGGTAAAACATATATTTAAAAAATCACTAGAAGGAGAACTCTAGAGGTTCACCCTTGTTGACTGTATTTTTGATATATTCTGTTCTTTGCCTACCTGTGAATAATTGTTAAGGAAAACATTTTAATTACAATCTTTTAGGCATTTCCTGCTATAGTTCTATTAACTTTTGCCTCATATTTGTATTGCTACATCCTTTTAGTTAACAGAATGTATCATTAGGTAATAAGCCCCTCTACTCTCCCAGTTTTGTAGTTTATTTTAAGCTGGCTTTAACCCATCATAATGCTTTATTTTGGTGTTTTCCTAATATGTCTCTTTTACATTCAACTTTTTAGTACGCTTACATTTTAGTGTCTTCTTGTAAACAAGAACCCACGTCTGGAACTTTTAAAATCCAAACTCTATATCTTTTAACTTGTGAGTTTACTCCATATAGTTTTATTTTAAGTATGGATATCTTAGGAATTATCTCTTCTGTGGTGCCCAAGTGGAGTGCTTCTTGATCAGAGGGGGACCCCCAAATGTGAGGTGGCCATCAGGTAGGAGCCGGTATTCAAGTTGGTTTACTCTTCCATGCCAGTCTTGCGTATTTAAATTATTACTCAGAGATGTAGACAGAATGATGTAAGTATAGCCACTGATGATAATATAAAACTATTCTGATGATCTTACGAATTGGACATATTTCTAAAATATTGTCAAACATATTAAATTACTTTGAAAAAGAATTTTTTCCATGTTTACTTTATAATGACTTTCCTGGATCTCACCAGAAAGTACTATTTTACTCACATTTGGACCAGACGGAGAAGGGCAGGTACCCAGATACACTGGGGAGGAGCTAACCCCACAGACGGAAGTGGCGGAGCCAGAAATGCAATTCTTCTAGCAATGCAGAAGGCGCTAACGATGTCTTCTAACATATATGTGTGATATTCATTTCATACTTTCCTACCAGAATCACTTTTTTAGTATACTGGGAAAACACACAAAAGGCCAAAGAAGAAAACAGCTGCCTGTAATCTCACCGAAGTTATCGCATTATTAAAAGTCCATGTAGATCATCTAGGAAATTTGTCTGCTTCTTCCTAACATATTTATCAATTTGGATTAAAAACTTAGATTATACTCTCTCTATATTTTTGTAAATTGATTTGATTAATATTCTGTGAAAGTATCATTAAATACTCTTCTCTAAAATAACCAATAAATTCAGCTCTATAGTATTCCATTATACAGATAAATAAAAATTAATTAACTTCATAATGGCATCTGAGATGTTTCTAATAGTTTGCCATATACATGTCATGGACAAAACCATCTTTTTTATATAAATTACTTGATTTCTATCTTTAATTTTTTATTGAGCATATATTCCTTTTTTTTTTTAAAGATTTTATTTATTTTTTGACAGACAGAGATCACAAGTAAGCAGAGAGGCAGGCAGAGAGAGAGAGAGGAGGAAGCAGGCTCCCTGCTGAGCAGAGAGCCTGATGTGGGGCTCGATCCCAGGACCCTGAGATCACGACCCTAGCCGAAAGCAGAGGCTTTAACCCACTGAGCCACCCAGGCGCCCCGAGCATATATTCCTAAGTGGTGCAATGCTGGGTGATTTTTTTTTTAACAACTTTTTTCCCCTTGAGATACTACAAACATAGTGAAGTGATTGGATCTTAAATTCGTGGCACAATGAATTTTTACATACGTGTGTCCTTGTGTAACCACCACATACTAAGAGATGTATAACATTTTCAGTTGGGTCAGGCTTTAATGGCTACTGATGCATATTGAGAAAAATGTATCATTTTAATTCTATTTGAGCCTTTTTTCCTTTGTACCCTCTCTAATATTGGTTCTTTTCTGCTCAACTCTTAACAATTTTCATACACAAATTTGTAGACAATTATTATTGTTATTGTTCGTAGAGTAAACAAAATTACCTTTTTCCTAGAGAACAAAAAATTACTTGTATGTCTTCTCACAGTGTTATCTGTCTTCTGGTGTCAGCTTATGAATTTTTCCCAACTTTCTTTTGAGACATTTTTGTTACAATCAATCCTATAGTATTGAGTCCTCTCAGTGTGGGACAAAAAAAGGCTAAAAATTCTGATGATGTTTTACTAAAACATTAGGTAGAGCGATTTGTTGGCATTTACATTTTTGAATATAAAAAATTAACAACTCTTATCTTTCCCAACATAACTTAGAAGTTCTACCAGTTCTGTATACCATTTACAGTTAGGTGTGGCTAATTAACAACTCTTATCCTTCCCAACATGACTTAGAAGTTTCTACCAGTTTTGTATATCATTTAAAATTACTGGGTGCCTGGGTGGCTCAGTGGGTTAAGCCGCTGCCTTCGGCTCAGGTCATGATCTCAGAGTCCTGGGATCGAGTCCCGCATCGGGCTCTCTGCTCGGCAAAGAGCCTGCTTCCCTCTCTCTCTCTCTCTGGCTGCCTCTCCATCTACTTGTGATTTCTCTCTGTCAAATTAATAAATAAAATCTTTAAAAAAAAAATTACTTGTGGCTAATACTCTATCATTTTTACAACTGCTGAAAGAATAAGTCAAAGAATAAATACAAGAAAAGAGCAGTAGCAGACCAACGCTGGAAACAACAGAACTAAGTCATTGACAAAAATCCAACACAATTATCTCCAGGAGGCAGTATTAATTCTCATCATTCCTGTATTAGGTTCTCAAGAGCAACAGGAGTGGTTGCAGAAAGAAACTGGATCTGCTTGACTCAGTAGTTAAAAAGGATGTGTATAACTAAGCGAAAGACTATTTACATGAGAAAAGAGATGGAGAGCTAGTGCTTTGGGTCACTGTAACGTGTACCCAGCACCTTTTTCTCTGATTGCTTTGTTTGCCAGTGTGAGCAGGAAGCTGCTCCTGACTTCCTTCAGTGCCTTAGAGCAATGTCTATAGGAGTTAAAGACGGAAGACAATGTCTCCACACAAGGGACTGTAAATATAGAAACAATTGAGTTGCCCTTTGAATGCAGTTTATTTTCCTGAAAGCAAAAAGAAATCACTCTCTTTCTGAAGCCTCAGAGGCTTGGGAGACTTCCCTGTCACTGTGAAATCAATCTAGCCAGAGTCATTTTGAAAACTGGCTATCAGTTGCCTTCATTTCCACATGAAAGCATTTTTTGTCCTTATTCATACCAAAAGCAGACTTGGTGCTACAAGCTTCCAGTTAAGATTCTACTTGTTTCATTTTTCAAAATAGTTTTGAGTTTACATTTGGAAATACATTTCAAACACTGTCTCCAAAAAACAGGGCTTGTAAGAAAAGCCTATTGAAAACCTCTGGAAACTTAACACACTAGCATGGTTTCTTTGACTTGTTAGTCAAGCTGTAAAGTTCAGTCTGGCCATTGTTAGTGGCTCTAGTGCCACCAGCGTTATGAACTGATAGTCAGAGCAGTCTCTTTTCCAGGTGCGTGTAACGGTCTCCGGAGGGACAGGCCGCCATGGAAATGCTCTGCTCATCACCTGCGATGGGAATGACATCGCTAATTGCTTGTTTGTAGGAACCTGGAACGTGAGTGGCTGTAACATCATTTCCCATGTAATGCCAAATGCTCTACCTGGATACTCTTAACTCGGGCTGGGTATTACCATCTTTACCCTGCACTGCTTGTTATTTTACCTTAAATAAGCTGGTACACCAAGGCGGGGAGACTAGAGATCACCAGAAGGGAGATCGTCAACAGAAAACTGAAATATACTTAAGAGAAATATTGACTGAGTATTACTAACACAACATTATTGCTTTCCTGAGATGATTGTTGGAGGATACCTAGAACTCATATGGTTAAAGAGAAGGAACCAGGAGAAAATATTGTTCCGGGCTGGAGCCCTAGATTTTGCCTCCATCTTTCAGCTCTGATCACATAGTATGTAAACTAAGTATTCATTGCTGCAGTTAATTTTCAATCTAACTTTTGGAGACATTAAATGTATAAACCAATTATTTCTCGGTTAGAAAAAGCAAGTATTATACTTATACATTGGGTATTAGAGAAATCAATCCAAATCTTTTCTGAAACTCAAAAACTATAGAGACTTATTCTTAAATACCACATTCAAAGTATGATAAACAAATGGCCTTATTATTTTACAAGGTGTATACATAATTCAGTGTTCATTAATCATTTCTATTTTCATAGGAGTTAAGGAAAAAGAAATAACTTAGGATGGAAGAGGGTAGCCTTGTATTTAAGAAAATGAAATGTGAAACTTGATAAACTATTTTCAGAATTTAAATAGATCAGTAGAGTGTGCTTTTTTGTCTACAGGAAATTGGAGAAACAGATGTGTAATGACTATATTAATTGTAATTAGCACTGCAAACATATTGTTGTCCAAATGACAAAAGTGGTAACTACTGACCTTACACAGAGCATTCATTTTATTTTCTTTTCTTTTTTAATATGCCAAATAATACCATATAAATGTCAGAAACAATAAAAGTAGAATGTCACTGTATTCTGCTATCTAAATTCAAATATAGGGGTGCCTGTCTGGCTCAGTGGGTAGAACACACAACTCTTGATCTGGGAGTTATAAGTACAACCTCCACGTTTGGTGGAGCAAATACTTAAAAAGAAAATCTTTAAAAAAAAAATGATTTTCAAATACAGACATTGCCAGAGATAAAGAAAATACTGGAATGTAATTAAGACACAGAGAAAAGTTCTTTAATCACATAATTGTTGTCCTCTTTTGAATTTCCACTTAATAATTATCTACCAAAAAAAAAAAAATTACCAGTAATGTTACCCCCAGAACATATTGGTTAGAAAGCAGCTTCTTAAATATTTGTTTAATATGTAACACCTGCTACATATGAATAATAGCCATGAAGCAGGTTGATAACTTTAGCAGGGGGTGTTTTATTGGAGGTAGATGTGGTATGACAAGAAAGATCACATACAGCAGCACTGAAAATCAAAGTGACATCTATTTTAGAAAGAGTATGACATGTGCTGGGTGGTAAGCATAAGGATACAACCAACTGCCAGAATAAAAGAAAAGAAGATTTCATTGCAGAATGAAAAGGATTATGTTTCTTTCATTTTCTCTTGGTTAAGGAAATGGCTGTGCCAAGATAGATAGATAGATAGATAGATAAGAAAAAAGAAAAAGAAAAAAGAAAAGAAAAGAAAGGGAGGCATCTAGGCAGCTTAGTTGTTAAGCAACTCTCCTCAGCTGAGGTCATGATCCTGGAGTCCTGGCATCCAGCCCCTTGTTGGGCTCCCTGCTCAGCGGAAAGACTGATTTTCCCTCTGCCTTCACCCCTACTTGTGTTCCCTCTCTTGCTGTCTCCCTCTCTGTCCAGTAAGTAAGTAAAATCTCGAATGAATGAATGAATGAATGAATGAATGAATGAATATAGGATAAAAGGGAGAGAGGGAGGAAAGGAGAAAGTGGGGCGAGCGAAATGGCTATGCCTAGGTAAAATTTAGAGCCATCAAGGACACTGTCTATTGACAGCTGAAGACATACAGAGGACAGAGGGACTTCGGGGCTTGAACAGGGGCAGGGATGCCAAACCGTAGGTCTCAGAAATGCACTTTAGCATCATGTTTTTGTCGTCTCCATTGTTCTGGCTCCATCCTTGTGATCATCTTTACTTTCCTGACTGAATACTCATTCTCACCTGTACTCATGGTCCAGACTGCGCCATCACAACTTATCAACATTTGTTTATTCATCTGAAGCAGGGACCACAATTACTATAGAATTCCTTGCTATGTCAAGTACAGTAGTTTCTACACAAAAAATGGTAATTAATACTTGATCAAGTTAATAAAATATTTTCTGTAGGAATTTAAATACTATTTATAGGGGCACCTGGGTGGCTCAGTGGGTTAAGCCTCTGCCTTCGGCTCAGGTCATGATCTCAGGGTCCTGGGATCGAGTCCCGCATTGGGCTCTCTGCTCAGCAGGGAGCCTGCTTCTCTCTCTCTCTCTCTGCCTGCCTCTCTGCCTACTTGTGATCTCTGTCTGTCAAATAAATAAATAAAATCTTTAAAAAATAAATAAATACTATTTATATAGGCTTCTGTGATCAAGATGAAAAACCTAAAAAGACAAAAGCATCATACACATAAGCTTTTGTAAACACATATATGTGCATATACATATTTATAAATTCATTGAAAATATAACTTGCTACAGTGACCAAAGGTTTTTATTTGCTAAAGTATCTAAATATTTTTGTGGTAGGCATATGTCTCCTGGCAAAATTCATCATCTTTTGGATTCTATTTATAAGTTTCACCTTGTGTGGAGGTATAAATGGTGGCGATTTGGTGTATTAAAAGCCAAGACAAAACCAATTTATTCCATATACTCCATGAAGACAAATAATTGTATAGAGTCTCCAGGGATAGACAAGTCCTCCAAAATAAGGATATGTAGACTGCTTGTTTGAGACTCTACTGGAGTAATATATTTAGGGAAGGTCATGATTCAGTAGGGTCATTATGTGATAAAATTGTAGAGTTAAACTAGAAAATGCCAATGCTAGGTGTATTAGTTTCCTTTTGCTGCTGTAACAATTAACCACAAAATTAACGGCTTAAAATAATGCAATCATATCATCTTACAGTTCTGGAGAAAAGAAGCGTGAAATGGTTTTCATCTGCTTAAGTAGGGCAACATCTGGATGCTCTGGGGGAGAATCTGGCTTTCTGCCTGTCCAGCTTCCCCAGGCTGCCATATTGCTTGACTCATAGTGTCATATCGCTCCAACATCTCGTTCCATGGTCACACATCCTTCTTTATCTCTGCCTCTGTCATCACAGTGTCTTGTTTGACTCTGACCCTCCCACCACTTCTTTTAATAAGATCTTTGTGATTTATATTGAGCCCTCCTGGGAAACCCAGTATAATCTCCTGATTTCAAGATCCTTAACCCAGTCACCTCCACAAAGTCCAATTTGCTATGTATGGTAACACATCTGCAGGTTCTAAAAACTAGGATATGGACATCTTTTGAAGGGCCATTATTCATCCCTACCACATGAGGAAAACTAGAAAACTCTTGATGAAACAGAGAGAATAACTTCATCACACTATCAAAATTTCAAAAGTTCCAGAAATATCATTATCACCTTATACCGGTACTGACCGCCAATATATGTAGGCATTGTATACTAATAACTGAAATCCATGAGGGTGTGTGTGTGCATGTGCCTGTGCTGGTGTGCATGTTAGGAATAACTGACTGATACGGGTAATCTTTAAAGGAGCATCCATAGTTCGTGGGAAGCCATAAATATTTCAGTCACTAAAAGATGTAGGATTGATTTATATCAACTCTTTTTTTTTTTAATTAAAGTCCTTTTATCATTTGCAAGACAACTTCATAGATCCTTTTAGATTATTTGGTGACAAGGTGATAACAATAAGGGACTTCCCATCATCAAATTATCAGTGACCTTCACAGTTCATCACATGCTTTAGAGAGAGAATCTGAATTTCAGTTACCATCTGGTGAGTTCATGGCAGAAAAGAACAGGAGCCAGCTTCAAATTAGTGTTTCATTATCAAAGAAAAAAACTGGCTTTACTCCTACCCCAAATCTAAACTGTATTTAGCTACAAACACCTAAGCAGGTGCCAAAATGCATAATCTTATTTGACCATGTGGATTTGCAGTATATGTTGAAATACTTAATTAAAAGTGAGTTGTGTCCTTGAGAGTTCTATTTTGGTAAATGTAAGTACTGGTAATATAAATTACACTAAAAAGCTACAGTTACAACTCAAGCTCATATGAAGTAATAATGGTGCTGAGGGTATTGAGGGTAAGGAAAACAGACATAACCATTTTTGCCACTAAAGGCAACAAAATAAGCTATTTTCAATTTAGGAGATGCCATGAAGTTATTCAAATTACAACTGAGAAGGGCAGACATTTTTACTTCATGCCATTAACAGACATATATTCAAGACATGTTGAGGCACAACCATTTAAAAAAGAAATTTGAGATTTCAAACATTTGCAAAACTTTCAGAGATGATACAGCATTATAATGTTAAAATCTCATGTTATTTTGTTCCATTAATAGTCATGGTAAGGCTATAAAGTGCATAGAAAAATACACACAAAAATCCTATGTCTGGGGTGGTAGCAATAGAGGTTATTTTCCATTTTCAGTTTTCAGAATTTTCATACTTGCATGCATTAATATTCCTTTAGTATTTAAATTCAAATGATAGCTAAAAGTTAAAGTAGCGTGTAAGGAGGGATTAACTAGATGTTCCAAAATACTTTTTAAAAATAATTACATGTAAAAGCCCCTAATATGGTAAATGTACTATTAATTATTACTTATGGGGTGCCTGGGTAGCTCAGTGGGTTTAGCCTCTGCCTTTGGCTCAGGTCGTGGTCTCAGGGTCCTGGGATCGAGCCCCGTGTTGAGCTCTTTGCTCGGTGGGGAGCCTGTTTCCCCTTCTCTCTGCCTGCCTCTCTGCCTACTTGTGATCTCTCTCTCTGTCAAATAAATAAAATTTTTTTTAAAAATTTATTACTTATAAACCAAGTTTATCAGGTATTTGTATTTAATATATTCTTTAACTCTAATAACCAGAATGCATTCTAAAAAGCCTGGTGTTTTGTTGTTTGTGTGACAGAAGACAAAAAGAAAATCTTAAATAAAACAAAGACACAATTTGAACCACTGAGATTATTCCTGAAACTTCAATTTTTAAAAAATGGCAATTAATTTTAGAGCACATAACCTAGATACAGAATAGATATATAATTACATAATTATATATACATATATATAATATGCCATGTGTATTTGGTAAACTATATATCATTTGTATATTTCCTAATGTAAGCACTTCAATTTTCAGCATAACTTTTTTTTTTAATCTAATTTTATATTTTCAGTGTTTCAAGTTTCATTGTTTATGGACCACACCCAGTGCTTGATGCAATATGTGCCCTCCATAATCCCCACCACCAGGCTCAGCGTAACTTTTGTTGCCTGTATTAAGACCAGATCTTAAGGATTTCTGGTGCTGGTAAGGACAAGGAGCTACATCATTGTTGCAGTCAGTATGGAAAGAAAGTAGACCATGTGGACACCCCATTCTTAATGGAAAAGTATCCAAATAAGAATTTTACCTTGTTGTTCCACCCTCCAAGTTGAAAAATTGGATGGAAACAAGCATGATTTCAAATTAAGTAGTATTTGGACATCACCATTTCGTTGATGCAACCACTGAAACAATCAGCCACATCAAGAGTCCAATAAACCTGCAAACAGGTTCCTTTTCTCACCAAATAAGACTTGCAGGGGACACTCTGTCAGAGAGTTACATCCCTCATTCTACCATTCCACTCGCTGCGTGCGATCTTCACTTCCCTTCCCCCTTTCTCGGCTACTGTGGAACGGAGAGCTTCACGGAACGGCAGTGGAACAAAACAGAATCAGCACTGACGAGCTCACCATAAATCTACACTGTGTCCTTCATGCTCTTATTTTGTTTAAAAAAAAAAAAAAAGCGAGCATCATTTCATGATGATATTAGAAAAGCTGGATTATTTTTGGTTCCAGTTTAATTCTTAAAAAACTGTGAATTATTTTTCTTGTTTACTGAAGGATGGTTTTACTTTCCTATCTTTTTGGTCCATCCTTGAACTTTTCACTAAATGATCAACTATTTTAACTTCTATAATGGCTCTTCCTTTCCTTTTTACACTAAACATTTTCATCTCTATTGGAATTTACCCAGTGGATACCAATAGTGGATTTCTCGGGGATTAGATAATCTGCTCCAGATTTCATTGGCAAACAATGAAGAGTATTTCAACTAAGTAGTTCTCTCAAACATAGACAATCCCATTCTCTTATAAACGAACCAGAAAGTGTTTATAATGATGCATGTTTATGACTCCACATATATTCTTCAAACTAATTTAAATTATTTACATTTTTCTAAAACTGTTTTTTGAAAAGACATAAAGAATGTGAATATTGCTTGGTATTTTAAGTGCTTTTACATTTTCACAAGGCACAGACCCTTCTACAATGGTCAGGGAAGGGATGATGGTGTGGGACGGAGTAATGTGTGTGATGAAGTAATGGGGAAAGCATGAAGTCGGGGGCAAGTTTAGGAAGGGGGATCTGAAACTGAAGCATGGCTTAATAGCAGTATTACTTCCTTCGTCTTAACAACAAAAAACAGTGAGGATCCTACGGAGGGAGTCTAGGGATAGGGTACAGGTCAGATACTGCACAGGGCCATCAGTAAGGTGAAACTGCCAAACATTTTTCAAAAGCTGAAAATATAATTTGTTGACAATGAAAAGTTGTCCCCAGCACTAGTATGGCAATACCAAAATGTTGTGTGACCTATATTAAAATTACTTTATTTAAACAGGATAGGGGTTTATGTGGTTTTAACGTTATTATTGAATTATATAATTGGTGAATGAAATGTAGACTTTTTTTTTTTAAAGAAATCCTCCCCAAAAAGAAAATTCATAGATAGTGGTTATCAGGGAATTCTTCTGTATGAAGAAAAACTGAAGGAGGGGGAAACAAGAAAATCAAGCAGTGACTCAAGAATGTTAACCTAGATTCTGCAGTACTTCTTGGAGGGCCATAGCTGGGTTCTAGATCAGAAGTAGTCTAAGCAGAATGCTATCTTCCTGACCAGAAGATGGGCATGCCCCAGTCTTGGGAACCTGCAAATACATTACATTTCATTGCAAAAGGGATGCTGTAGATGTGATTGAAGATAAGGGCTTTGCAATGGCAAGCCTGTTTGGATTGTCCAAGTGGGTCCAGCTCACATGAAACTTAAACATGGAAAGCATGCAATGGGTCAGAGAAATGGGAGCATACGAAGGATTTCCTGGCTGCTGGCTGGTTCGAAAATGTGAGGGACTCTGTGAAAGGGCCAGAAAGAGGATGACAGGAAATGACAGTCACCAAGGAAACAGGGATGTATAATCTTAAACTGTCTTCTGCCCATGCCTGAATGAGCAAGGAAATGGATTCTCCTGCAGGACCCCCAGAAAGACGTACAGCCCTGCGCACACCTTGGTTTTAGTCCAGTGGGATCCGTACTGGACTTCTACCCTCAGAACTGTAAAATAATTAATTTACGTTGTTTTAAGCCACTGATTTGTGATCATTTGTTATGGCATAGAAGACCAATACACAAGGGCTTCCTAAAATGGTAGCACTATTTGTATATTTGTTTATGGTCGTTTTTCTGATGAAAGAGGCTGCATATTTCCCCCCAAAAGCAAGAATGACTGAATGCTATTATCTTTTCCCATTGTGTAGCATTAAGAGCATCCTGATGCTCTATGACAGGAGAACGATTTTCATTTTGGATATTCAACCGGCAAAAGCATGTTCTGTGACCAATAACTGAACGCGACACACAGCTGCTTCCTCTCTGCCCTTCTGCCCTTTCACCTCGAAACAGGCCACACGGGTGCGCATGTGCAATGTTTCCTGGGGACTGTGGCGCTGTGGTTACCCAGGGTGGACTGTGAGTTCCCAAAGAACAGTATCTTGTTCTGTTTTGCTTTTCTTTGACCTCTCCAGAAACACCACCACACTGTGCCTCGCAACGCTAAGTCCTATAAAAATATGCACATGATTCTATCAAAAAAGCAATAAAAAAAGCAAGGTTCTATCTCAGGAAAGTGACCTAGACTACCTACCATTTGAAATTCTGTCCAGACCAGTGATACAGTCTATATGTTATTCTTTATATATCTAACTCATTATTTTCTGTAAAAAAAGGAAAGTTCCCAGATTTCTTTGGGAAAAATATGTGAGTGCCCTCAGATTAATTTCCCAAGATGAGCGTCTGGACAGATCACAGGGAAATATTGACAGAGGAGTCTGGACATTTCCCACTGATCACCTTGACCCTCTATGGAATGTTTTCTATTTCAGCATGGCCTACATCCACGCGGTCTCCAGCAAAACATAGCTTAATATTCAGAAATGTAATCAGCAGCTTAGTAATATTTATTAAACAAACCATTATGGAGCGAACTTTATTTGGATAAACCAAAGGTTCAAAGATAGAAGGAAATCCTAGGGGTAAATGGATACATGAACAATTAAACAGGGAGTGGGCGCAGGAATTTGATATAGTCTATTTTTTTTTCTAGGTTATTTCATAATGACTGAAATGTTGGAGTGACAGATGCTAGCAAACAGCAGACCACGGAAAGGATGGTGACTGAGCACAGCTGTGTGTGTGTTCAGTCTTATTTAAATATTCCGTAGTATATGTGGAACTGGTGAAGCGTTAATGAAACATACAGAGGTTTCCCAATGCAGAGGTTCGCTGAGCACCCATACAGATAGAACATGAGAAAAAAAGCCCAGAGGAATCTGAAATAAGGTGAAAAAAAAAAATGCGATTCAACTTGAAATTATATGAGGGAGCGTGTCTGTAGAAAAATAATCGGAAACAGATATTCAGTGGAAGAGAGACAACTGGAAAGCAGTCAAGCCAAACAGGACAGAGAAGAGAGGATACTAAGCAATAAATCCGAGGAGACAGGGACACTGACAATGCAGGGCAAAAACCGAAAACCATTTTGGTGGCCACATGATGTTACTAAACAAGAAAGTACACCTGGGCTAGAATTCACCTTGAAACAATGTCCTTTTTCCTTCTTTCTTTCTTTCTTTATTTTTATTTTTTTTTCCTATGCTGAACTCAGAGGAACTGGAGGGAATTCAAAAAAGAACAGCAAATACAATTAAGAGTCTAGAGGGATTGATTTATATAGTGAGAGGGAGAAATAAAATATGCAGTCCTTGGCTAAAGACTTCTAGAGAGAACATAATTGTCCAAAGTCTTTAAAGGATTTACATACTGAGTCAATAGAGGGTGATTAAGTTCAGTAAAAGGGAATCCAGGCAGAATCTAGGGAGATGAATGTAAACTCTAATGCTAAAAACATTTTTCTAATTTCCTTAAGACTAAAATCTAAAGTGTTTCAAAGCGTGCTGATTCAAAGGTCTGCTGTTGTTTTGTTGGTGTTTTTAACCCATTTTGAGATTTATGCTAAGTGCCCTAGGGAGACAGTGGTTGGAAAATTCGCCAGACCCCTGACCTTCTCTCTCTAACAGACTATCATTGTCCTTTTGAGACGCCACCTTCCCGGTATATAAATAACTTCTAATTTTATAATCCCAGCTCTATAATAAGTTTTGGTCTCTGGTAGGGTTAGCTGCCCTACACTACCCTTCTTTAACAAGGCTTGGCTGTTTATCCTGTCTCTTTATACATACTCTGTGCACTTGCCGATTGCAATAGATTGAACTTGGCATTAGTCTGCTAAGGCTGCCGTAGCAATGCAGCACAGACTGGGAGGCTTAAACAACAGAAATCTATTTTCTAACAGTTCCGGAGGCTGGAAGTTCAAGATCAATTAAAAAACTTAAGTATGGGGGCGCCTGGGTGGCTCCGTGGGTTAAAGCCTCTGCCTTTGGCTCAGGTCATGATCCCAGGGTCCTGGGATCGAGCCTCCCATCGGGCTCTCTGCTCAGCCAGGAGCCTGCTTCTTCCTCTCTCTCTCTCTCTGCCTACTTGTGATCTCTGTCTGTCAAATAAATAAATAAAACATCTTAAAACAAAACAAAACAAAACAAAAAACTTAAGTATGTAAGAGCATAGAGGCAACTGGGTGGCTCAGTGGGTTAAGCATCTGTCTTCAGCTCAGGTCACCATCTCAGGGTCCTCGGATAGAGCCCCGCATCGGGCTCCCTGCTCAGTGGGGAGCCTGCTTCTCTCTTTCCCCACCCACCTCTCCCCTGACACCTGCTAGTGCTTTCTCTCACTATCTCTCTCAAATAAATAAATAAAATCTTTTTTTAAAAAAGTGTATAGAATGATATCATCGTGTAAATTTCTATTAAAGAACCAATATTTGACCACTAATAAGAAAAATGCAACTATTTAATTAGACAAGCGGATTAAAAATAACTAATTATGTTTAGTGATGATAAAAATATATAGTACCTACATATATTTATATACACACAATACATGGGAACTATTATTATTTTGCAGAAAGTACAAATCAAGGCATTTACTCCATTTATTTCCTTTTTCCTTAGAATGCAACATTATCATAATTTTTAAAATTTAATGCATAAGAAAGAGTCTCTGACTTTTCCATTTGTAAAAATTACTAATTTTGACTCTCTCTGCTTGACTTATTTCACTCAGCATAATCTCTTCCAGTCCTGTCCATGTTGCTACAAAAGTTGGGTATTCATCCTTTCTGATGGAGGCATAATACTCCATAGTGTATATGGACCACATCTTCCTTATCCATTCGTCCGTTGAAGGGCATCTTGGTTCTTTCCACAGTTTGGCGACCGTGGCCATTGTTGCTATAAACATTGGGGTACAGATGGCCTTTCTTTTCATGACATCTGTATCTTTGGGGTAAATACCCAGGAGTGCAATTGCAGGGTCATAGGGAAGTTCTATTTTTAATTTCTTGAGGAATTATCATATGGTCTCACTTATTTGTGGAGCATAAAAAATAGCATGGAGGACATGGGGAGATAGAGAGGAAAAGGGAGTTGGGGGAAATTGGAAGGGGATGTGAACCATGAGAGACTATGGACTCTGAAAAACAATCTGCAGGGTTTGAAGGGGTAGCAGGTGGTGGGTATTATAGAGGGCACGGATTGCATGGAGCACTGGGTGTGGTGCAAAAATAATGAATATTGTTATGTTGAAAATAAAAAATAAATTAAAAAAATAATAATAAAGTTAAAAAGAGCAAAAAAATTACTAATTTTGTCTAGAAATAATTGAAGAAAAACTTGCAAACTGGACTACAGATTATTTTCTGTTGCGGGGAATGGATGCAACTTAGATATTCAAAAGACAAAACAATTACATAAAATCCAGTATAAACTTCCAATGGAACACTGCAATAATTAAAAATTGTGTTGTATAAATACAAATTTTGCAATAAAATAGTCAAAACACATAGTTAAGTAAAAGAATGTTTTCTAAAATTCTTGGGGTGTGTGTGTATTTACGCATGGAAAAATAACTCTCAGTTGGCTTATGTACAAAATTGTCAGGGTTGCAGGGTCATTACGCATGGGCTCATTAACACTGACTTCCATTATGAAGGCACATCTGATGATAGCCATTAATGAGTGCCCCGCCTGATAATAGCAGAAACCAATGCTGACCCCAATAAAGTACTATTGTCATGGAAGTCCAACAAACTACCTAATGGCAGGTTAATCACATTGACAAATATTTCTTATGAAAGGCAGTGATCTGTTTTCACTATAATATACACTTGTTCTGAATATAGATTTTCCTTCTCATCTGCATTCTTCTGCTCCAACTACTATTTGTAGACTTACCAAAGACATATTACTGACTTTCATCATATTCCACACAAGGGAGCATCTAACTAAAGAGCTCATTTTACAACAACTAAAGTATGCCAATGGGCTCATGCTTACAAAATTCATTGGCTTTCTTAGGTTTCAATTGTCCCAAAGCAACCAACCTCGTATAATGGTGGAATGCACTGTTTGGGGTGGCAATACTTCACAGGGCTAGGGTAATTTTGCCAAGAAGAAATATATACTTAGAATCAGTGATCAATATATTGGTGCTGTTTTGGGATCCTTGGGTCCACGAATCAAAATATAGAAGTCAGAATGACTCCTTTCACTATTGCCTATATGATTGACTAAGGGAATTCTGCTTCCTCAACTTTGGGCTCTGCTTCCCTAGACATCTTGATTTCCAAAAAAGGAATTATCCAATAACAGACACAACAATAATTCTAGTAAAGTAGAAGCTGAGATTGCCACTTGCCCCTTTGGGCTCCTTTGGTGGGCCACTAACTGAATCAACACACAAAGAAGGTTAGGTTACAAGCAGGGGTGACGAACCTGAATATGAGGGGAACCCCTGTTAATAGACCACATAGAAACTGGTTGTCACTATTCACTGAGCAAGCTCTGACTTAATATCCCTATGTATTCTGAATAAAACCCCATAAAAAACTATAACAACCCCTACTAGCTTATGTGAAATGAAGATCTATTTCACACTAACAGGTAAAAAACCCAACTTCAGAGGTGTTTGCGGAGAGCAAAAGGAATACGACATGTAGAGTGCAAAAAGGAAGTTCATAACCATCAGTTACGACCATTTGATCCGTTTCAAATGAGGACCATGGTAATCCTTTCTTCCTTACTGTGTTCTGAATATATGTGTGTGTGCACACACGTGTGTCTGTGAGTATACTGACCGATCTTCTGCTCTTATTCCCATTCCTCCTCCTCCTGTCTAACGCAAGATATTAGCAGTGTTTAAACTGATATTTCAGTATCTAAGTTACAGCATGGCAAAGCAAAAATGTGACTAAAAGAGCAGTGAGTGTTCCTCATAGGAAAATGGACACAGTGACCTGGGACTTTGTGTATTCTTTTCTGGGGAGAGTGTTTGTGTATTCTTGCCGTACAAGGTTTAGTTACATCGTGGCCTGATTTTGTTATGCCTTCACTGAGAGGTTAACTATGGTTGAAAGAAGTCTGTACTGATACCGTATGTACTATGTGAAATGGTCCCACTGACAAGTTGGTCCAGGTGGAAACAGTGTCTCTTGGTCTCCGCTTCCTTCAACTGCTCTTAGAGCTGGCTACAGGGAGAAATTGTGTGACATTCCTTAGGCAGAATTGAAACCATTGCTTCAATCAAAGTGTTGTCTGCACTTTCTTCTGCTCCATCCAAGTCTACTTTCTTCCTCATGCTAACACTGCTGCCCCATTGTCATGGCTGGCCTGTCACTAGATAGGTGGCTGCAAGACCCATGGAGGAAGAGCTCCCTGCAGGCTTCTCCAGTACCTTTCCATGGTCCCCTTTCAGCAAACAGATGTGTGAGGCTCTTCCTCTCAACTGGCTGGTGACCCCTCTGATCTTTCAGTCTCTTTTTCCACTTTCATTTCCCCTCCACTCAGGTTCCTCAACACTCTGTAAACTCTCACATCTACAATGACTTCCTTACCCCTCAGTTCATACTGGGTTTTCTCTCCTGATGGAATTTTGACAGATAAAAGATAATTTAAAATTTTCTTATGCTATCTTTCACAAAGTTCATTATAGGTGGTAGAAAGACAATGTAAAAAGAACTTGGAAGATTTCTTTCCTTTTCATGCATTGGTGTGATACAAATAAAATGGGCGTTGCCTTTTAAAAATGAAGAGTTGAAAAAATTCATCATGATTTCATCTTCAGCAAGTTGAGACGTTGACAGCTCCTATATTATTATTTATGTGTTGTTTAATCAATTTCATCAAGGTTTTCAAATTCTTTTTTTTGTAAAATTGGGTAAAAAATATATCTCATTATTTACTTTACTCTGCATGTTTTATTTTTTTGCCATTTTAATATTTCTACTTTTTCTTGAGTAGGTTGAACTCTGTTGTATGTATATTATTTTCTAATAGGACTAATGCTTGCTTTTATGCATTAATTTATAGAATTTCAGTTTATTACTATTCTATGTTTTTATAATTAATCTTTTATTTTTAATAACATAATCATTCATAGTTGCTTCAGGTAGGTATTTTTTCCTCTTTTCTAAAATTTTCACTTTAATTTTCTATTCCTCTTATTTTCAATATGTCTTGTTCTTAATGTGTATTTAAGGTTCTGAATTTTCTCTTTTACTTTTGAGTAGCCCATGGCTTCTGGTATGTAGTGATGCTGCTGTTGATATCTTAAAAAGATTTTTTGTTTTGACCTTTTTATCAACTTGTTTTGACCTTTTTAAGGAGATTTTGCAAATTCTCAAGTAACAGTGTTACTGTTTTCTATATTTGTCATTAGTTTCTAATTTAATTACATAGTGAGTTTAAAGAGATTGGAAACTTCATAGTTACATTAGGAAAAGGGGATCTAAAATATAAATACTTAAAAACAAAAGAAATAAAAATGTATTTAGACTTATACTACAAAAAATTTTGAAACTTAAAAAAACTAATTGAATCTGTACAGGAAATGACACACATATCCTGGGGAAAAATTGATATGAAGCAATCAAACCACACTAGCAAAATTACTGTACTTTTAAATATGAAGAAAAATGCTATAGCTAATGAAGAAAAATAATCACCTCACTTATAAGGTGTATTCTCTACGACAACAGTCCACTGCAAGAAAGCAATGTACAAATTGCTCAGGGAAAGAGAACTTGATTCACTTTATATAAACCCAGTTGTATATTATGTTTACATAAACACAGCAAGATTATATGCAGAAATTATGCTTTTAGACACAATTAACAGAAAATCTAACTCGAATTGTCTCAAATAATAGAGGGGTATAACTGAAATGTTCAGATTGGAAACTATCAGTCATGGTTCAGTCAAATCTCCAACTCCATTCCTCTGAGATTTCCCTGCCTCTGCTCTCTATTGACAACATCAACAGGCTTGTAGAAGGCAGCTATAAAATTTTTAAACTTCATTTCCATGCATACAGATCCATCCTTCCTTCCTTTCTTTCTTCCTTCCTTCCTTTCTTTCTTAGTTTGACTTAAATTCCAGTTACTTAGCATACAGTGTAATAGAACTTTCTACAGAAAGAAGGATTACAACTGTTTTTACAGATGGTCCTCCTTTAAAATGAAGAATTCTATTCCAGAAACATCTCCCACATCAAGGCTAAACTTGGTATTGTACCCATTCACTTGCATAGATGCTTCTTGACTGCTTATCCTCTTTGAGGTGCTCTTCTGAACCAATTCACATGTCCAGGTGATGCTACGCACGAGTTGGCAGAGGCCTGGGTTCCTGGACCAATCACTGACAGATGGATGGATTTACTCTTACAGCCTTTGGGATGACCCCTCCAAACCAGGACTATATAATGGTAAGCACTGACTTCATGATTTGGAGTGTTCCATCATCACTTGTATGATTTCCTTGTATGATTATAAATTTTTCAAGACTCTTTACTCATTATAACCTGTAGTATTGAATTTACTAATTTCCAGCTAATTAATATTTCTAGGTTTTATATCTTCAAGGAGAAAAAATAAAGATATTTTAAATATTCAGAAGAAACTTGGAAAGATAACATTTGAAAAATTATAAGAAAATTTTTGTCTTAATTCATTTTAATAGTTTCAAATACCTGTAGTATTTGAAATACTCAATGATGGATAGGGAACTTATCTATGAGAGAACATTATTTACTGTACACTTCCTGAATAAGCTAAAGGAATATACATCCTACAATTTAATTCATTCTTAATATCAGAAATAATTGTTTCCCAAGAGCTTTTATGACCTAAATAAAATGTTTATAATGATAAATCTTATAAATCCAATTTAACATAGGAATCATCATGTTAGCTCTGCTAAACCACTACGGCTAATTCTCTTCTGAATACTTTCCACGAAAAGCTTGATTTTTCCTTCACAGAATATGATTCCTGGATTTAGAGAATTTAAGGGCCCTGTATTTGAATAACAAAAATTGAGTAGATGATGTTTTGATGGCAGTTGAACTAAATATTTTGTAGCTGTTCCATAAAAAAGAAACTCAGGGAATTTCCTACTAGTAAGTGAAGAATAACTAAAATGTCAAGCCTATTGTAAGAGGTCAGAAATTTTATCTGAAGTTGTCTAAAGTTATGATTATTCCTCAAAAAAAGAATATATGGATATGAGAAGGCATTACAATAGATTTTCTGATTTTTATAATTGTTTGGTAGAATATTTGAACTTTTACTTGAAGATAAAAATAGTTACTCTTAGAGCAGACTAGGGAAGATGGTGGATTAGGAGGATCCTGAACTCACCTCATCCCACAGACACATGAAGGCAACAACTACATCTATTCAACTAACTCTGAAAATGATCAGCAGACTGGCAGAACAGATCTTCCACAGCCAATCACAGAGAGGACGTCATACTGCAAAGGGAAGGAGGAGAAGAGATGAAATCAGGAACCAAATCCTGGAGCAACTAACCACAAATAATACAGACATCACAAGCAAGAAGGAGTGAAGGGATCGGGTTCCCCAACTGGCAACCCTGGCCCTGAAGAACCACACAGGGAAGATGGGTACCATAATGTCTGGCTTTGAGAATCAGCCAGGCCCAACTCCAGGAGAGCTAGAAGGCATAAGGAAACTGAGTCTCTACCATTACAGAGCCAGTAAACTAAATAATTCAGCCAGAGACACAGCACAGAAGGAGCAGTTTAAAAAGTGCCTGGGCTCTTTACGTGAAGGGAATTGACTGACTCATCTTAGTATGGGTGCAGGAGGGAAAGGGATGGACAGGTGATTCCTCCAAGAACACAACTTAGCAGGCACCCTTCTTCCTACCCTGCCCCCAGTCTAGAAAGCTGGAGGCCTGTGGGAAGCCAGTGCAACACTCTCCATCTACCTGGCTAGCACTGTGTGCCCATCCATCCAAACACCCACCCCCTAAACATACACCTGAAGGAACTAAAAAAAGAACAAACAAAGCCTAAAGTTAGTAGAAGGAGGGTAATAATAAAGACTGGAACAGAAATAAATGAAATAGAAAAAAAAATAGAAAATATAAATAAAACCAATAGCTGGTTTCTTTAAAAAAATAAAGAAAGTTGATAAAACTTTAGCCAGATTCATTTAAAAAAAAAAATATATATATATATAAACAGAGAGAGAAGACTCAGAGAGGAGACTCGAATAAACAAAATAAAGAAGGAAAAATAACAACCGACACAACAGAAAGACAAAGAACCATTAAGAGCATACTATAAAAAGTTATTTGCCAACCAATTGGTCAACATAGAAGAATTGGATAAATTCCCATAATAATAATAAGAAAAGATATTTACCATTATAATAAGTTTCCTAGGCTTTTGGTCATTTTACACAAATACCCCTAAATTTTTTATATGCTAATTGAATCATTTCTTTTTTAAAATGTTGCAATTTAGTATTACCTTATATGCATTTTGAGAGATGGGGAAACCAAATATGGCAAGTTCTCAGAGTACTTGATGAACAAAGTTGTAAGAATACTGGATTCCTAACTTGTGACTCACTGAGCTATATTGCCTAGGTGAATTAACTTATGAACACAACCAGAAAAACTTGGTTTTAAATGACCTCTCCATTAGTCACTAGTTGCATATTTGGGGGAAAGTGGCTTGATCCTACTAAGCCTTAATTTTCTTATCTAAAATGGAGCTATTCAGGCCTATATTTTTCATTTAACAAAGGCCTAATTGGCTGATTAAATAGCAGTTATACTTGAAATAGCCTAGCCATATATAATATCTTAAATCCATTCTGAAACAAGATACAGGCTACATTTAAAACTAAGACCTAAGGGCACCTGGGTGGCTCAGTGGGTTAAGTCTCTGCCTTCGGCTCAGGTCATGATCTCAGGGTCCTGGGATGGAGCCCCGCATCGGGCTCTCTGCTCAGTGGGGAGCCTGCTTCTCCCTCTCTCTCTCTCTGCCTGCCTCTCTGCCTGCTTGTGGTCTCTCTCTCTCTCTCTCTGTCAAATAAATAAAATCATAAAAAACAAACAAGCAAACAAACAAACAAAAAAACCTAAGACCTAACTATTGCTTATTTCTACTAAGGTCAGTTCACCTGCAGTGATGCTCTTGAACCTTAGATGCACACTGGAGTCACATGGAGATTTTAAAATTACTTAGGTCTGGGACCCAACCCTGAAATGTCTATTTAGTTGTTCTTGGTTATGACTTGGACACTGGGACTTTAAAAGCTTGACCTAAAAGATTATTTCATTTATCCCAGTTAGTTTTGAATAATAAGATGTACTAATTATTAAACTTGATTAAGTAGCAGCAGATTTAAGCAGCCTTAAATATAACTGCATAACTCTAATTAGCAGGTCCCGCCTGTCTGGTGTTCCCAATTAACCGTAAGTCCCAACAAAACTCAAATTAATGATTAGCTTCTTATCTTGTAGACACAATGATAAACTTTAGCCTGGCATAACCAATATTTGGCAACACCATTCCTCCTCACTCTGCTAAAATAAAGTTGCTCTTTTATGTAAAAACAAATAATCTGCAACTTCCAGTTAGGCTGAAGTTCAGTCATGCTCCTAAAGGTTGAATACATTAGGGAGAGGAATGTCTCCAGGAGATGCAGTGGAGATGCGGCAAAGAGCAGAAGAAGTAGTAAATAAAGCAGAGGCAGAAGTCAGCAGAAGCGACGGGCTTAGCCTTCACTTTCTTGCTCTCTTCTCCGGGGTGATCCCATCACCCCCGGCCCTCGATTATCAAGCACAGGCTGATGTGTTCAAGCTGCCACTGCCCAGACTCACTCCCAATCTCCTTACTTATGGCCAAGGGTCTACGAGACATACCTATGTGTAGGTCCTAAACCACGTCAGAACAATCATAAGTAAAACTAGATGAATCCCTTTTCTACTCCGAATTCTTTCTTTCTTCTTCATTTGCCAACTCATTAAATAACGCCTGTTGTGGACACTCCAAGAATACTGGGCGGACCTCCAGCCAAAATTTATCCAGACGTCAAGACTGATGATGCCACACTTGCCCCAACAGGTCTGGACATATTTACTATGCACCTAATGAGGGTTTATGGGGAAAGCAGGGAATCAGATTCAAAATTGCTTCAGAGAATTAGGGAAATGAGACTGCTTTGGCTTTTAATGTGATTAAGGACTTTCACTGGGGTGTTAGTTCCCTTATTTCATCGCAGTCTTGAGTTGTTTGGACTTCCCAGTGGGCGTTTAAGGAGGGAGCACCTGCGGTTTCTGATCCACTTTCCTAGATGTGGGGCAGAAGGAAAATAAAGTGGTAGGGTTCGAGAAAATCAAGTCACCCTTGATTAAGTGTGAACTGTGATAATGATTCTGATACCAATTTCGAGGATTCACTTTTGGTGAGAATTTAGAACAGAAATTTAGAACTTCCTGACTACCCATGCAAACATGCAGAATGTACTATAATCTTGACAGTATATCTTTATGGATGTCCCTTTGATTCTACGTATTAAAATTAACTTATGTTTTTCCTAAGAATAAATTTAGTGTAGCATGTCTGTTAAATAAGTGGACTCTGGCAATCATTCACAGTCAGATAATAAGTTGTAGGATATAACACTGAATTTGAACTAACCTGAAAAAATTAAATTTTATACATATATATATGTTAGGTTACATACATTTATATGATAGATTAATAGATTAGTATATATACCTATTCATACATTAATAGACTAATATATATGTCTATTCATATACATAAAATATAATGTTATATTTAGTATTCTATTAAATAAAAATACATAATGAATTTTGGGCCAATTTATAGTGATCTCAGTAAAAATAGGCAAATATTACACTTGAGAAAAAATACTCCTATTAACTTCTGTTTCTTTAGATATTGTTCCTTGGTGATACTGAATCATTCATAAACTCTTTGGAAGAGAAGGTGAAATATTGAAACTGATGTAAATAATGTAAAGTTGTACCAAAGTTTTCTTTTTAAGGACTGTTTGTCTTTAATCATGCTGTGTTCTCTCATTAGTGTCCTCATGATTTTTGTTCTACAGCTCAAATCTCAAAAGAGCAATTTTCATTGTGAAGAAGTGCCCTAGTATGTAAACTGTATGGTTTCTATTACCAGAGTTGGCCAGATTTGATGAGAACAATTAATCACAATCGTTCTTACAATGGCAGAAATGGATGGATTTAATTTTTTATCATTTTGAAAGGGCGGAATAAAATCTCTTGGCATTTCTTAAAATAGCTTATTGACAAATTTGTAAGACAGTTAAGATAAATATTTATTATAAAGTCTCTGTTAGATTATTTTACTATTGAAAACATTTTAACATTAATTTGACATTAGTTTCTCCAAAAGTGGATTTGATAAAAAAAAAAAAAAAAAAAAAAAAAAGGCTTGTGGGTGTATAAGATATAGACTGAGAATGATAAAGGTAAAGGTTAAAAAACATAATGTATAAAAATCTTTGGTTATCTTATTTTAATTCCATGTTTGTTTCTATAAAAATATAGATCCAAAACAGGCATTATTTTCCTTTTTTTAAAAGATTTTACTTATTTATTTATTTAGAGAAAGTGTGAGCTGGCGGAGGGGGAGAGGGAAAGGGGGAAAGAGAATCTCAAGCAGATTCCACACTGAGCCCAACAAAGAGCTTGATCTCATGACCCTGAAATCATGACCTGAGCCAAAAATCGAGTCAGACACTTAACTGACTGAGCCACCCTGCCCCGAAAACAGACATTATTTTCATAAGAATACTTAACTTCTTAAATCGAAAGAACCATCTGCATACTCTTGGAAAATATAAAAGGGGCTGGTGTGATGATGTTAGCTTAAATTATTTTCTTTTGCTGTATAGACCTATATAGCTCTATCCCAAAACAGCTATTTTAGTAGAATCTGGCAGATAATCATAAGAAATATTCCCTGAATGGATTTGACACCCAACAACATGTTAGGCCTCACTACCCTGAAACCCTCTCACTATAAACACTCCACGAGATAAAATATTAGATAAAATACTTCATATTTAGTGAATGACTTTGCTAAAGGAAGAAGAAAGAAGTCTGCAGATACTCTGAACAAGTGAGGAAGAAAAATCAGTCCCAGAAGTTGAAAACAGTGATAGCAACCGACTCTCCCATAGGACTTACATGCCATAGGCTCATTCAGGTCCCTCTGGTATTACTACAAGAACCATTTTAGTTTGATGACAAGTCTCTGAGGCAGGCACTATTGTTATCCTACTTTACAAATCAGAAGTCGAGATGCAGAGATGGTGCATAACTTGCCATGGCCACACAGGTTATAAATGGCAGCTGTAGAATGAAAACCAAGGCACCCGAGCCCTGGAGTCAGTGGGCTCCACCAGTTCGTGAGTTCTCAGTCCATGGACCTGAGACAACGATCTCAAAAGCTCCAACACAGTGTTCAGAGAGATTAGCAAATAACAGCCATCGTAATGAAAGAATAACACAGTAAAGAAAGAATAATATTTTGGGGCACCTGGTGACTCAGTCAGTGGGGCATCTGACTCTTGGTTTTCATTCAGGTCATGATCTCAGGGCTGAGAGACTGAGACCCATCGGGCTCCACACTGGGTATGGAGCCTGCTTAAGATTCTCTCCCTCCCCCATCCTCTCCCTTTACCCTCTACCACTTCTCGCTCTCCTGCTCTAAAAAAAGAAAAAAAATGAATAAAGAATAAACATATTGCAAAAGATCCCAATGGGACTTGTGGAAGTAAAAGAAAAAGTCATTGGAAGTAAAACCCACCTTCCTTTAACAGACATTACTTTAGTCAACTGTTAGTATTACGCACAACAGAATGTTAAAGTTACAGATTAGGTGAAATGTGCTGTATTTTTCTGTCACTAATTTAGGAAACGAAAACCCATTATATGCTGGTGCATCATAAAATGTAGAATTTAACGGTTTCCTGTTACCTCAACATCCCAGCGAACAGGCTCTGAGCACCTTGCCCAGATGACCAGGAGCAACTGTGATAATAAGGCTGGCCCCTGATGCAGTAGCCCATTCTGCCCTGTGACCTAGTGACATCCCCTATGCCAACTAAGTCACATGCCTCTTTGCTGAGGTACCCACTCTGACCCGTAGTAAAGGCACTTGCTCAAAGACCCCTCTTTGCCTCCTGCTCTGCTTTTCTCTGTTTCAGCCCCCTTCCTGCTTGGTTGAGCCCCACCCCCCATGCCCTCCTGTGGCCCCTCCTGGTGTGCAGTGAATATAATAAACTTTGTCTTTCCGACTCTCACCGGCATCCCTGCCTACAGCAGCACCTGCTGGACCATCTAATGAAAGAACACAAAGCAGCTCATTCGTAAAACGGCTGCTTCGTCATATACCAGCCACATCCAACCACACAGGTCAGAAGATCACAATCCTACAGTAGGCTCAGAGGGAGGAGAACCAGAATACTGGAAAATGCTTGTTCTCTGGAAAATATGTATGTTATACTGCAAATATCCTTTAACTAAAATATTTTATGATTCCCCAATTTTTATGTTTAAGTACATTAAAAAAATTTTACTGTGCCATCACTGAATTTTCAAAAGCCTGCTTTTCTTATAATTAAAAAAATCTTGTATTTTACCTCTTATATAGATAGATCTATCTATCTATCTATCTATCTATATAATATACAACTATGGTGTACAGCCACCATTGTTACCATGAACTTGGTTGCTTTTCCTGGACTGAAATGGTCATTTCCATTCTTAATAATTACAAACAGAAAAATAATAACAAATTCCACTATCTATGAATGAATGTTTCCTTCCTCTATTTTTACATATGCATACACACATATTAAGATAATTTTCTAAATGAAGGAATGATCATTGAGAATGTTCTAGACATAAAAGTCCAAAATTAAATATTATTTTCATTACTGAGAATGAAATTAGTAATTCAATCGGCATTTGTGCTACTAATAGTATTTTAGGAAAATAATAGAGTTAATGAAGGAAATATTATCTGTTCTTTCACCGAATATTAAAATAAAGCTTTGCTAAATTTTGGCAGAGAGATGACAGGAAAGAAACAGACTGAGTCCTTAGATCTAAGCCCCATGTGCCAGGGGCACTGATTTCACTCACTTTCCTAAAATCCATGCTAGCACCTCCATAGGACCTTAGAGAAGAGAACTTCTAAGCCCCCTTTTAAGATTTTTTAAGTATTTGTAAAAGAAAATGTATTGATTTTTCTTTTTCTTTTTAAGATTTTATTTATTTATTTGACAGACGGAGATCACAAGTAGACAGAGAAACCAGCAGAGAGAGAGGAGGAAGCAGGCTCCCCATTGAGCAGAGAGACCGTGGGATCATGACCTGAGCCAAAGGCAGAGGTTTTAACCCACTGAGCCACCCAAGTGCCCCTGTATTGATTTTTCTTACCACAAATTATACCTACTAACTTTTCTTGAGTAACTAAATGTGACTAATATGTTTCAAATAATTCTTACTGTTTTCTTTACTTTACTCTTTATGTTTTTTTATTGACTATGTTCCTTATGCCGTACTTTTCATCTCTGTGACTTGTTTATTATATAATAGTAAATGACTTAAGGTACTATATGCATTGTTATTCATTCTTCATGTTTCAATAAAGTCAAATGAATTATTTTTATCTTTGGGTCTTCTCTCTGATTTTCAAAACTGTTTTTCTTTTCTAACATCTTAAGCCACCATCAATTCAGTCTTAAATTATATTAAAATGGGCTTCTTAATGACAAACCAGTAAGCATGGATGACCCATTATGCTTTAGACATTTTACACATCTCACAATAAGAAACCACATCTCGGGAGATCAAGTAGCTCGCTGAAGGATTCTCTAAGGCATAGACCTAAGCAACCAGGGTCTGTGATGAAAAGCACTTTCCAACTCTCAAGCTACCTCTTGGAGTGACAAGAGGAAGGAAAAGCAAAGCTCGGACTAGAGGGACAAAAGAAGCATCCAGATGACATTTGCAAGAAATAATTTCTCCTTCTTCTGAATGCCCAGAGTCCTTTATCTGTAATTAAGCTCATCTCTTTCAACAAACATTAATTTAAATTATAATAAAAGTATCACAACTGAGTTCTTATTTTGCCCTTATATACTTCCTGAAGGTCACCACATGCATTCATACATTTAATTTGTACAACATATTTATGAGAGTTCTGCAATTACGATTCTCAGTTTGCTAAGGAAGAAGAAAAAAATTAAGAGTCATGATCACATCTAGCACACAGCAACAATGATCCACTGTTTCTTGAAGAATTCAGTGAATAAGCAAATATTTGTTAACCTTTCAGTATTACAGTATTAGAAGATCTCTAAACAGCAAGTATGTTTTCTGATATATTTTATATTCTTAGACTTTCCCAAGTTTTTCAATGTCAGTAGCAATAAGATTGTTGAGGAAAAGTAATTTTAAAGATTTTCAAGTATGAGCTAGTAAACACCTCAGGAGAATCCTGTCAAATCTTGTAAGTAACAGACAGCATGTTTCAGTTAACCGTTTCTTACCCCCCCTTTCATCTCACTTATAATATGACTTTTTCTCAGTTTCATTTTCAAATCCGAAGGGATGTTTTGACCATTTCTTGGTCTCCCACAACGGGTGCATTTGTTCTGTGAATGGATGACGGAAGGACAGGGAGGTGGGCTGGCCAGCCTAGGATCACACTTGAACTAGTGGAATTTAGGATTAGAGCCTGAGGATCTTGTGATCCTGTATTCGTCTCCCTCCACAACAATCATTAAGACTAATTAACCTCAAAAACAAATAAATTCAAATTATTCGAATTACTTCATTCTTCTCATGACCAAGGAACAGAGTCCTAGCGTAACCAGACGACAAGGATCACAATTCAATAATCAAAGGAAGGAGAGGAAATGAATAGCACGTTGCCTTGACAAGGTAAAGGTGAAAGAAAGGCTTACCTGAGGAAAGAAGACCTTGCTAAGGGAACACTGATGCTTACCTTGGTCTATCTTTGATCCTCTCCAGCTGATTCCTCAAGATCCAGAGAGAGATTATACACTTCTCCTTCATCCTTCCTCAAACATGGGATCCTCGAAATATAAAATAAGCAAGTATGCAGTGCTGCGCTTCTTTTACTTTGTTACTCTACTTTAAGTTATTCTGATGCAGTTAAAATGCGTGTTATTAATCATGTAGAAATCTTTTCTTTAAACAAACAGTAATCAAGTTAAAAACTCTTAAGAACATCTATAGAGGTGTCTCATGCCAACACTCTGGCCAAAAGTAAATAAAGTGACTGAACCAACTCCTTAGACAAGGGATAATTGATTGGAAAGACCATCATGAGAGACTCTGGACCGCAGGAACCGAGCGGAGGTTAGAGATGGGAGCGCGGAGAGGGGACGGGGTAGCCGGGTGATGGGTCGGAAGGAGGACTCATGTGGTGCGGAGCACTGGGTGGTAAGCACAACAAATGAGTCCTTGAACACTACATCAAACACTCAGGATGTACTATATGCTGGCTAACTGAACATAATAATAAAAAAATAACTTTAAAAAATCAGACACTAAAAGAAAAGACAAGACAAGACAGTCATGTACAAGAAAACAAGAGAGGGGGCATAATTCCAAATTTCCTGGGTGATTATTAGAGTTTATGTTTTACAGTGTTAAAGGGGATTTCAGTCATTTACATATTGTTAATTAACAGGAAGACTAGACTGACAAATATCTTCTACATGCTCAGTTATGACCCACAGATATGATTTCAGGGAATTCTGATATTTCTCAGGTTAGCCTGGAATGGGCATCAATTATATGTACTTCACAGGCACATTAAATTTTGTTATTCATACATGTGGACAAAGTCTATGACACACTCACAGTTTAAGAATACAAACAAAATTTTGAGACCTTCATTTTTAATTCAGTAACCTAACTGGAATTAACATTTCCATGTCTTACAAGGAGGACTGATTACAATAAATGGGAGATGTTCTCAATGAGCCAGATTCATGTCCCACATCAAGGCAAACTCTTTTTTACAATTACAAAGGATATAAATCAGGTCTATTCGTATTTTAGTCATTGTCTCTTCTTGAAAGGATGTTCAGGGCTGATCAGAGACAGAAAAGAATTTTTGTTTTTAATTTATTCCTTTGATACATATATAGAGAGAGAACACAAGCAGGGGTACCAGCAAACGGAGAGAGAGAAGCAGGCTCCCAGCTGAGCAGGGAGCCCACACGGGGCTTGATCCCAGGGGCCTGGGATCATGACCTGAGCCGACGGCAGACACCCAACTGACTAAGCCATGCAGATGTCCCTAGATAAGAATTTTTTTTTAAAGATTTTATTTATTTATTTGACAGACAGAGATCACAAGTAGGCAGAGAGGCAGGCAGAGAGAGAGAGGAAGGAAGCGGGCTCCCTGCTGAGCAGAGAGCCCGATGCGGGGCTCGATCCCAGGACCCTGAGATCATGACCTGAGCCGAAGGCAGAGGCTTAATCCACTGAGCCACCCAGGTGCCCCCCCAGATAAGAATTTTTATCAAATATGTTACTTTGAAGGAAAATATAAAGAGAACCTAAATATTTTATTTAAGCATTCGAACATTTTTCTGCTTAGCATTACAGTTTGTCTTAATTTTCTCTTTGTCTCTCTTTTGTTTTCTCCCACCCCAACTTGTTTATAGACTTTGTCTTGTACAAACTGAAAACTAGATTGTATTGGGAAAATTCCAAATTCCAAAAAAACCACGGAGTGACTTTAGTTGAGAATATACAATGGATTGCTGATTGGGTCATACTTCAGGAAACCTGTTTTACACTAATTGTTTGAAGAAAATAGAATCCATCATCACCAGTTTGTCCCTACATCTTAAATACTGCAGAGATCTCCATCCCACATATAGTGTTTCCTAACTTTTTCTTTCATATCAAAATGTCTCCTCTTCTCCCTTCCCACAAATAGAAAAGCAGGACATAAAAATAAAAGTCCTTAAGATTGCATGTAACTTTTTATTATAATAAGGCTTTTAACTATGGTTAATGATAACTAAGTCATCAAACAATACAACTAATAACTCACTTAAAAATAACATTATGCCTATTAACATATACTTACATTGCTTAAAGACATAAGCAGATTTATATAATATTTATAATTTAATAGGGTACGCTTATAATAAAAATTTTGGTTTTATTTTAAAAATATTAACTCAAATTTACAATAAACATTTTTACAATAAAAATATTTATCATGTTCAGATATTAGCTTTTAACATACAAAGCATGTACAAGCTCTCTACTGATTTAAACTTTTCAAATGATAGCTTTAAAAAGTATATCACAATTTTTTTATACAAAACCATGAAAAGAACTATCTTTGCGGTGTCAAAAAGACTTGTGGTTATATAGCATCCATTTTCATCATGTTCCAGTTTTGACTATTTTTCAATCAGCTTGTCCAATTGATTTCTTCTTTTTTGTAAATGCTATCCACCTTTAAATAGAACTGTAACTATGATCACTTGGTAGATTAAAACAGATAAAGTATATTTGGACAACTATGTTTTAAAACACATTATCATTTCACTTTTTAAAACCTTCATTTTAATCATGCATAACACACACATTTCCTTTTTAGACTGCTCTTAAAAATTCTTAGACAAGAATTTTTCTGGATCCTCTCAGATTTGGGTGGAATATCTGAGTCAGTGTGTTCAATAATTGTTTTGGGGGGTGCCGGGGTGGCTCAGTGGGTTAAAGCCTCTGCCTTCAGCTCAGGTCATGATCCCAGGGTCCTGGGACAAAACACCACATCTGGCTCTCTGCTCAGCAGGGAGCCTGCTTCCTCCTCTCTCTCTGACTGCCTCTCTGCCTGCTTGTGATCTCTGTCAAATAAATAATAAAATAATAATAATAACTATTATTATTATTTTGATTGCCCTAAAATGGAGTCCAAATGGTTTGGTTTCATATGTATGTAAACTATATTATGAATATCATTCCTAATCACTTTTTTCAGAACAATATTTAATAATGTCTTCAATGTTGTTCACTTATTAATTTATTTTTAAAATATTTGGATCAGGAACTGGTTCTTCTCACTGAAGCAACAACAGTTGTTCATCCTCTCTGTCTACGTGAATCTTCCTAAATATGGCTAAGCTCTCACATTCCTACGTTTGAAGCATGTGTCAGATCCCCTGGCTGGGATCCGAGCCGTGGCCTCTCTTCAGCTTGTACTATCATCTTGTCATCCTGTTCTGGTATGAAAACATTCAGAATTAAGTAAAAAGAATTTTTCATTGATTAAATAATATATGCATTTTGACTTTTAGAGTGGCTTACTTTGTAAGACGAGAGATGCCAGAAGCAGCTATTGGAGCCTGGAGCCTTGAGTCTCACTTACTTTGCTTTCCAGGTAGAAGTCAAATCTGGACTCCCTTCCCCACCAACAAAAAGCGAGTATCTATAGCTAGATAATACAAGATGGCTGTGTTAGTTTACAGCTATCTGAAAACACTATATAAAGTGAGTCATAGAGAAATTGGCAAACTATCATTTGTGGTCCAGTTACCTGCTTTTGTAAATAAAGCTGTCCTAGATGACAGGCACACACATTAAGTTATGTATTTTCTATGGCAGTCTTTAGCTGCAATGGCAGAACTGAAGAGTTGCAACTGAGACCTCTGGCTGGCAAAACTTTGAATATTTACTGCCTGGTCCGTTAAGAAATCAAATGCTGACCTCTCTTAACAATGAACACTGATACATATTACTACTATTACTAATAGCAACAAAAGTCAATTTCTACAAGTCTAATTAAACTACTTGAAATATCCACCAAGTGGTGATGCGCTCTTTCTTTCTTTAGGAAATGAATACAGTTGACTTTGCATTAGCAAAATACCAAGTGTTTATTTCCACATACCCAACCTGAAGTTAAACCTTCTTATCAGTGTCTGCTTGTTAATCTCTATGATGACAATGAGAGCTTAAGCTTTCAATTTCATGCCCAGGTACTTAATGTTTACATGATTCTGCTTAATACTGATTACGGACAATAGAAAGCATGCTGACACATTAGTGCCTAGTTCTAAGATAAAGTTTTATATATTATTCATATTTAAATTGTGATATACCAAACAGATGTCACCTATAGTTACTTGGCTTAAATAAAAGAGCTACAAGTTAATGTTTCCAAGTTTTGAAATACATATCAGAACTGAAAACCAATCAGATCACTTGATCTAAGTTAATTAGAGAAATACATATTAGAAACTTTGGATTAGATGCAATTTGAAACCAGTAGTGGCCAAGCAAGAAATGATACCAAAAAAGATCTACCATACACCCATTGTACTGAAAAGTCATTCTCTGTAAAATAAAGAGCCATTGGGAGTTTTATTTTGTATAAAAGATAGTTGTGTAACTAACAGGTAGCAGAAACACAGTAGACTTAGGCCAGGTCCCAGCGAGAGAGAAGATGAACGCGACGCAGTGCAGCTCAGAGTGAGATTTATTTAGCTCTTGACACTGTGTTTGTGATCTGAGGAGACTTACTCTATACAACTATATCATTTGCTGATATTTCAGTGGTGATCTATCACCTTTTTAAGTGATATTTATTTGAAGAAGTCAAAATAATATTTTTTCCCCTTCGGGACATAAAATAACAAAGACCCTAACAGTAACCATCACTTATAGCTCCTAGTCTAAATACTTAAAGTATTCTTACATACTGTTTGAAAACAAAATCTGTCAAACACCCAAATGACCTATGATTTATAAGAATAGGTTCTCTAGTTTTATTTATTTTTATTTTTAATTTAAATTTTAAGTAGTGAACATACAGGGCAATGTTAGTTTCTAGAATAGAATTCAGTGATTCATCACTTACATACATCAATCAGTGCTCATCACAACAAGAAGTTCTTTAACGCCCACCACCCATCTAACCCACCCCCCATTCACACCCCTCCATCAACCCTCAGTTCATTCTTTATTGTTAAGACTCTCTTATGTCTTTCTTCCCCCTCTTTTTTTCTTTTCCCTTTTTCCATATACTCATCTGCTTTCCTTCTCACATTTCATATATGAATGAGATTATATGGTATTTGTCTTTCTCTGACTTATTTCACTTAGTATAATACACTCTATCTCCATCCATGTCATGTTAATTTGTAAATACTGACCCACCCCCTGTAACCCAGGAATAAATCCCACTTGATTTTGGTGAAAAATTCTTCAGTTTGTTGGGTGGCTGCCTTCAGCTCAGGTCTTGATCTTGGAGTCCCGGGATCGAGTCCCGCTTTGGGGTCCCTGCTTGGCAGGGAGTCTGCTTCTTCCTCTGACCTCTCCCCTCTCATAATCTCTCTCTCTCAAATAAATAAATAAAATCTTTAAAAAAATTCTTTTCATGTACTGCAGAATTCAATTTGCTAGTATTTTGTTGAGAATTTTTGCATCCACGTTCATCAGGAATATTAGTCTGTAATTCTTTTTAGTGGGGTCTTTGTCTGGTTGTGGAATCAAGATAATGCTGGCTTCATAGAATGAGTTTGGAAATTTTCCTCCCATTTCTATTTTTGGAACAGTTTAAGAAGAATAGTTATTAACTGTTCTATAAATGTCTGGTAGAGTTCCCCTGGGAAGCCACCTGACTCAAGACTTTTGTTTTTTTATAAACATACATTTTATCCCCAGGGGTACAGGTCTGTGAATCACCAGGTTTACACACTTCACAGCACTCACCAAAGCACAAGACTTTTGTTTTTTGAGAGATTTTTGATTACTGATTCAACTTCTTTGCTAGTTATGGGTATGTTCAAATTTTCTATTTCTTCCTGTTTCAGTTTTGGAAGTTTGTAAGTTTCTAGGAAGTTGTCCATTCTTTTAAAGAACCAGCTCTTAGTTTCATTAATCTGTTCTACTGTTTCGTTTTGCTTTTGTTTTTGTTTGGGATCTATATAATCTATTTCCACTCTAATCTTTATATTTTCCATATTCTGCTGGCTTTAGACTTTCTTTGCTATTTCTTTTCTAGCTTCTTTAGGTGTAAGGTTAGGTTTTATATTTGAGACTTCTCTTGCTTCTTGAAGTAGGCCTATATTGCAATATACTTCCCTCATAGAACTATCTTTGCTGCATCCAAAAGGTTGTGAGCTATCTTGCTTTTATTTTCATTTGCTTCCATGTATTTTTTTAATCCTTCTTTAATCTCCTGTTAGTCCTTTCAGAAGAATGTGTATTCTGCTGCTTTAGGATGAAATGTTCTATACCTGTTATACCTGTTATATATATATAACAGGTATAGAACATTTATATATATATATATCTGTAAAGTCCATCAGGTCCAGTGTGTTATTCAAAGCCATTGTTTCCTTGTTTTTCTGCTCAGTTGTTTTTCTGATCTGTCCACTGCTGTAGGTGTTAAAGTCCCTTACTATTGTTGTATTATTACTGAGTTTCTTACGTTTATTATGAATCGATTTATATATTTGGGTCCTCCCAACGTGGGGGCATAAATATTTACAAATGTTAGATCTTCTTGATGGATAGATCTCTTAATTATCATATAAAACCCTTCTTCATTTCTTATTACAGTCTTCGTTTTAAAATCTAGTTTGTCTGACAAAAGTACGGCTACTTCATCTTCCTCTTGGTGTCCATTAGTATGACAGATGGTTCTCCATCCCCCACTTTCATCTTCAAGTGTCTTTAGGTCTAAAATGAGTCAGTCTCTTGAAGCAGCATATAAATGGATCTTGTTTTTGTTTTCTTTTTTTTTAATCTATTCTGATACCCTATATCTTTTGATTGGTGCATTTAGTCCATTTACATTCAGAGTGATTACCAAAAGATAAGAATTTAGTGCCATTTGTTACCTATAGAGTTGGTGTTCCTGGTGACATTCTCTGGTCCTTTCTAGTTTTTGTTGCTTTTTGTCTTTTTTTATTCCTCCACTCAGACAGTCCTCCTTAAAATTTCTTTCAGGACTGGTTTAGTGGTTACAAATTCCCGTAGTTTCTGCTTGCCTGGGGAAACTAGCTCTCATTCTATTCCAAAATATAGCCTTGCTAGATAAGGAATTCTTGTCTGCATATTTTTCCCATTCAGCACATTTTTATCTCAATCACTGTACCAAGTTTTAAATCTCTAAATTTCAGGGACTCCTGTGCCTGGATCTGCACTGTTCCTGGAAGGGGAGGGTCTCACCACGTTTGCAGATTGTCCCAGGGAAGCAATGGCGTGACCACATGTTGGTTTACTGTTTATAGCATAAAGCCAGCACCAAGATTAGCTCTTCTCGGCTGGCTTCCCAGCTCCTATGCCTGGGACTGGTGCAGCACTTTGATGCCATCCCTTCTTTCAGCAACTCATAGGATTCTCAGGATTCTCAGACCATCTCTCCTGGGATTCCACCCCTCTTCACAACCTGAACACCTTTAAGCCAGGAACATCTCCCATGGTAGTGAACCTGAAAGTTCAGATTTTGAACTCTGCTGCTTCTAATATTTTGCAGTAGCCTCCATAAGTAGACTTCCTTCCCGCCACCGTATCTAAAGCTGTATCTCCCCCAAGCAAACTTCTGCACCGCCTACCTTCCAAAAGGTGGTCCTTTTTCTACTTGTAGACTTTGCAGTTTTTGTTCTCTCAGAGCTCTGATTTCTTGGATGTTCTGAGTAGTTTGAGAATGATCTAGCTGTGTTCAGGAAGGAGACAAGCTCAGGGTCCTCCTCCTCCTAAGTTTCCTAGTTTGAGAAGGTTATTCATGAGTCATCTTGATCCTCTGATAAAATTCAAAAATTATCTCACCTAGAACCTTCATTCAGCATAAAATGGATCTACTGTAATTCTAGTCTGTTCTCATGACTTGACATATTGATAAATAATCAGAAAAAGTCTCCTCAGAAGAAAGAATCATCAGTATATTTTGACTAGAACTTCATTTATTTCTTAAGGTCTTACAGGACTGTATTTTGGAGGTTCTAACTTCTAAATTGGTATCCTACAGAAATAGTCTTACTATAGATCCATTTTCTTTGAGGCTTTTTTTTTTTAAATGTTGCACACTCTTACTTTTTCTTTTAATTGTACATTACTTTAGAAACAAATCAATTAATGAGAGAAATTTAAAGGAAGGATTTTCAGGATTTCTCAGGATATTCTTAAGATGTATCAAAGTATTCTCTAATAGATTACAGAGCTGTTTTTGTATTTTAGGCAAAACTGATTGCTCAGGTTGACTAGTACTGCAAGCTTATGGGGACAGATGAAAAATGAACTGCTCTCTAATACATAATATTTTATTATGAACTTGAGCCAAAAAGAAATATCAAAACTAATGGTTCAAGGGGCACCTGGGTGGCTCAGTGGGTTAAAGCCTCTGCCTTCAGCTCAGGTCATGATCCCAGCGACCTGGGATCGAGCCCCGCATCGGGCTCTCTGCTCAGCGGGGAGCCTGCTTCCTCCTCTCTCTCTGCCTGCCTATCTGCCTACTTGTGATCTGTCTGTCAAATAAATAAATAAAAATCTTAAAACAAAACAAAACAAAACAAACCCTAATGGTTCAAAAGTTAAAAATCAATAAGCTTTGCACATACACACACATATATATGTACTATATATGTAATATATAGTTATATACATATGAATGGAGCACTTGAATAAAAGATATATTAAGAACATAAGTCACCCATATTTTTGGTCAAGTAGCACTAAAACAAAAGGAAAGAACAGGTTAACAAAGAGCAAATTAAAAAAAGAAACTGACAGGAAAATTTAGTAATGTATATCAAAAACCTTAATAATGTTAATATATACTAAAATCCTTAATAATTAATGATATCTTTAAGTTTTGTAATCCAGGAATGCTGCGGTTCTAAGAACAAACAGCAGTGTATGCAAGGATTCTCAATCCCCTTAAATTCTTCCTGTAAGACAAAGAATCACCAAATTCAGTGATTCAGGATGTGAATCATATAAAATTATGAATATATGTATGTATATATGTATACATGTGTACATATATTGTATAAATGCAATTTTTAAAAAGATTGTATTTATTTGAGAGAGAGAAAAAACACAAACAAGGAAGAGGGGCAGAAGGAGGGGGAGAAGCAGACTCCCACTGAGAAGCGAGCCCAATGTGGACTCGATCTCAGGACCCTGGGATCATGACCTGAGCTGAGGGCAGATGCTTAACCAACTGAGCCACCCAGGTGCCTTGTATATATGTAATTTTTAAGAACTGTTTAAAAAAGATTAGGAAAATAGTAATCATTCAGAAAGTCTCAATAAACTCAATTTAACACTTTTATTTGGCTACTTAGTCAGTGCCCCTTATAACTAATACAAATGGAGTATATTACAATTTAATTTGGGGATGTTGTGACAAATTATTAATGGATGAGCCAGAGCAGTTATCTCTTAAAATTTCCCTACCTCCTAACCTTTCTCTGTCTTTTCAAGAATGAGTCTGTAATGTAGATAAGGAGAAACTTTGTATAAGGACAGACCCCTGAACAGACTTGGTTGGAGTAAAACTCCACGTAGTTCTGCAGCAAGCACAGGAACATTTCCAAACAATGTTCTTTCTGTGTGTCCAGTGAGTTTAACATACAAAGCTCCCCAGATGCTTCCTCTTTGAGGAAAAAAGAGCACGCACAGAACACATGGAGTCCTGCCATATATTTTAGCCATAACTGACAGTGCGTATACTCAAATGATTGAAGCCACTTACTGTTTTTGTACGCCACCTGTTACCATATATTTCATGTAATTAGTGCTTTAAATGAAACAACTCAAAAGCCCTTTTCTAACTTGCAAAGTGAAAGATCAAATAATTGTTAAGTTAGAGAGTTAGCATCAAATCAGGGTAATTAGGTATTACCTAATAATTGAGTCCCGGCATGGTGCACAAAAATTATCTACAGTCCATTATCTTTGGGACATACAGTATATTTGAGACTACAAAACCAATATTATAAATCTACTGAACTATAATCTCCCCCTTTCTCTACTATGCAGTTGCTTAAAGAAAATTAAGTCCTAAATTTTCTCTCTCATTTTCTTTTCAGACATTGAGGAAGTGTGATAAATATTCCATTTCATTTCCATGATGTGATCTTCAGAACCACAGCCCGACTGAAGGGGAAAATGACTTTATACCACTCATACTGGCTGTTTTCATAGATGTAAATCCTGGTAGTAGGCACTACTGATGGGCAAGTCACTGCCTGGAATTACCCCACTGTCATGCTTTGCTTAACCATCATGATATTTCAGACATTGGGAAATTTAATGAATCATTCCTATTTCTTGACTTCTCCTGAAAATCAAACAAATATTTCAGTATGGATCTTCATTCCCATATAGCAACAAGCAGCTGGATGCCATTCCTATTGGCCACAATCTCTGCCATTTCTGTTACTTTATGTCCACTGCACCTCACTGATTCAAATAGCCTATAGGCATTGGAATTTTAGTCTCTTACGGTCAATTATCTACATTTTCTGGCATGGCTGCTTTTTCCCATGATTTGGCCCCTGGCACAATTAGAATAAAGCAATTACCTATTCTCCTACATCTATAATTGGCATTTCCTATTTGCTTCCTTATCAATTTTATATTGACTAACTAGATTCATGCAGCATGTGATGCTGAAGAGTACATAATGATAAGGTAAGAGACTAACATCTCATTTTATTGATGGTCAAAACAGAAATGCATCCTCAGTTTGAATTAGGAGATGCTTTCTGGCCCCTTGCCTCTGGAGCCTGAAACTTTAACACCAATGTTGTCTGTATGTCTCTTGTTTGGTCCACAGAATGACTTGCCCCATGTAGGCAACCCCTTGGACAAAACTGTGATTCAGGGTTTTTGTTTCTGTTTTTTGAATCTTTAATTATAAGTACTGAATCCCTTCTAAACCTCTTTGATGCCAGACTTTAAATTGAAATATCATCATCATCATAAATTAAAATAATCAATTAAAATCCCATAGTAGTTTCCTTTAAAGACACAATTTTTAGTTTTAGTTTTTTAAGTGTTATAGTGCTAAAAATGTCATTCATCTGAAGATGGTAAGCTTTCTATAAATATATGCAACATGTAAAAATAACAAGTGCCTAATTCCTTACCTCTATAAATTTGAATCCACCCCTATTCATTTTCCATTATTTCCTACAATGTTTGAGATAAAAAACAGGAGTAGCATTGAAAGAAAATTGTTTAAAAGTGACCAAACCAAAGAACTGTGATGAGCTTCTCTATTCTATTCTCCTCAGCATATAATTTGTTTTATTATATGATATGATAATTAAATGCATTAAAACTCTGATCTTTGATCTACATCTTTTCATTTATCCCTTTAGTTTTCTTAGTTGTGCAAAAATGGGTTTTATTTCATTTTTTAATTTCTTTCTTGACAGATTATAATTCAAGCATGCTGCTGCCAGATGGAAATCATTTCAATAATATGAAATGAAAATCGAAAAGAAAAAAAAATTCAAATTCCTAGAAGAATTATCAGGGAACATATATATGTTTCTTAAAAACAAATACAGCCATAAACACACACTCATATGCAAGTCCATTTCTCAAAAATATTTACTATTGATAATTTGTGTATTTTTATATCCTTACTCGAGATATTAAGGTTCGTTTCTTTCACTCAGTGATATGTCTTAGCCATCTCTCCATGTTAAAACATGTAGAGCTACCACATTCTTAATGACTACAAAGCATTTAATTGCATGACAAATAATTGCATGACAAACCTACATTTGTGAAACTGCCTCTGGTAGAATGTGAGTTGTTTTTCTTTTCTTTTCTTTTCTGTTTTTGGCTATGACCAATTTTAAGTGAATATATTTGTGCATACATCTTTTCACATTTGTAAGAGGTAAAATGGGGATGAATAATTTGAAGAACGGCTGGGTCAGACTTTTGGCAAATATAACAGTTTAACAACGGCCTCTGAAAACATTTTATTACTTTCACTCTGACCATCTCTGCATCAGTAGAGTATGTTTGCCTCTCCATAATTTTGTGAACACTGAGTGTTGTCAATTACATGAGACTTTTAGACTTTATTGCATAAGTTTGTGCCACTTGTATTTTTTATTGTTTATAAAGATTTTGGTACAGTTTTCTCTTTCACAGTAAGACATATTAAAACACCTAAAAGTGAGCATTATTTTAAACACTGTATCTTAAAAAGTGATAAATACTAATCAAGAAAGAAAACTACTAAATTAGATTTTAAATTAAAGACTGTAGTCATAAATAAAGAAGGGTATTACATCATTCTTAAAGAGTCTAGCCACCAAGAAGATCTAACAATTGTAAATATTTATGTCCCCAATATGGGAGCAGCCAACTACATAAGACAACTGTTAATCAAGATAAAGAGTCATATTGATATGACTACATTAGCAGTAGGGGATCTTAAGACACCACTCTTAGTAATAGCAGAAAATCAATAAAGAAACAAGAGCACTGAAGGACACGTTGGACCAGATGGACCTCATAGATGTATGCAGAATGTTCCCCCCTAAAACAACAGAATACTCATTCTTCTCGAGCGTACATGGAACTTCCTCCAGAATAGACCATATACTGGGTCACAAATCAGGGCTCAACTGATACCAAAAGATTAAGATTATTCCCTGCATATTCTCAGACCACAATGCTTTGAAACTTGAACTCAACCACAAGAAAAAGTTTGGAAGGAATTCAAACACTTGGAAGTTAAAGACCACCCTGCTTAAGAATGTTTGGATTAACCAGGAAATCAAAGAAGAACTTAAACAATTCATGGAAACCAATGAGAATGAAGACACACTGATCCAAAACCTATATGATACGGCAACGGTAGTCCTAAGGGGAAATACATAGCCATCCAAGCCTCCCTCAAAAAAATTCAAAAATCCAGAATATGTCAGCTCTCTTTACACCTTAAAGAACTGGAGAATCAACAACAAATTATGCTGACCCCACACACAAGAAGGGAAATCATCAAGATTAGAGAAGAGATCAATGAGATAGAAACTAGAGATACAGTAGAGCACATCAATGAAACTAGAAGCTGGTTTTTTGAAAGCATCACTAACGTCAATAAACCACTGTTCAAACTAATCCAAAAGAAAAGAGAGAGGACCCAAATTAATAAAACTATGAATGAAAAGGGAGAGATCATGACTAACATCAAGGAATTAGAAACAATCATCAGAAATTATCAACAGTTATATGCCAATAAGTTAAGCAACCTAGACAAAATGGATGCATTCCTGGAAAACTATAAACTTCCAAAACTGAATCAGGAAGAAATTGACAACCTGAAGAGATCAATATCTAGTAACAAGGCTGAGGCTGTGATCAAAAACCTCCCAAAAAACAAGAGCCCAGGACCTGAAAGATTCCCTGGAGAATTCTACTAAGCATTCAAAGAAGAAATAATACCCATTCCCTTGAAGCAGTTTCAAAAAACAGAAGGAAAACTTCCAGACTCTTTCTATGAAGCCAGCATTACCTTGATCTCAAAACCAGGCAAAGACCCCACCAAAAAAGATAATTTCAGACCAGTATCCCTGATGAATATTGATGCCAAGATCCTCAACAAGATCCTAGCTAATAGGATCCAACAGTACATTAAAAAGATTATCTACTACGACCAGGTGGGATTTATCCATGGGATGCAAGGTGGTTCAATATTCACAAATCAATCAGTGTGACAAAACAAATCAATAAGAGAAGAGAGAAGAACCACATGGTCCTCTCAATTAATGGAGAAAAAGCATTTGACAAGATATAGTATCAGTTCTGGATTAAAATGATTCAAAGTATAGGGACTGAGGGAACATTCCTCAACTTCATAAAATGTATCTATGAAAAACCCACAGCTAATATCACCCTCAATGGGGAAAGGCTCACAGCCTTCCCTTTGAGATCAGGAACATGACAAGGATGTCCACTCTCACCATTGTTATTCAACATAGTACTAGAAGTCCTAGCAACAGCAATCAGACAACGAAAAGAAAAAAAAAAGATATTCAAATTGGCAAAGAAGAAGTTAAACTCTCTCTTCGCAGATGACGTGATACTTTATATGGAAAACCCAAAACACTCCACCCCCAAACTATTAGAACTCATACAGCAATTCAGTAATATGGCAGGATACAAAATCAATGTACAGAAATCACTTACTTTCTTATACACTAACAATGAAAAAATAGAAAAAGAACTTAGAGAATCAGTTTCATTTACTATAGCACAAAGAACCATAAGACACCTGGGAATAAACCTAACCAAAGATGTAAAGGACCTGCACTCCAAGAACTACAGAACACTCACAAAAGAAATTGAAGAAGACACAAAAAGATGGAAGAGCATTCCATACTCATGGATCAGAAGAATAGACATTGTTAAAAATGTCTGTACTGCCTAGAGCCATCTATACTTTCAATGCCATCCCGATCAAAATTCCACTGGCATTTTTCAATGAGCTGGAACAAACAATCTTGAAATTTGTATGGAACCAGAAAAAAACCCAAATTGCTACGGAAATGCTGAAAAAGAAAAACAAAACTGTAGGCATCACATTTTCTGATTTCAAGCTATATTACAAAGCTGTGATCATAAGACACTGGCACAAAAACAGACACATAGACCAGTGGAACAGAGAAAAGAGCCCAGATATGGACCTTCAACTCTATGGTCAAATAATCTTCAACAAAGCAGAAAAAAATAGTGGAAAAAAGACAGTCTCTTCAATAAACGGTGCTGGGAAAATTGGACAGCTATGTGTAGAAGACTGAGACTTGACTGTTCTCTTACACCATACACAGAGATAAACTTGAAATGGATAAAAGACCTCAACGTGAGGCAGGAATCTATCAAAATCCTAGTGGAGAACATAAGCAGTAAGTTCTTCAACATCTGCTACAGCAACTTCTTTTAAGACATGTCTCCAAAGGCAAAGGAAACAAAATTGAAAATGAACTTTTGGGACTTCATCAAGACCAAAAGCTTCTGCACAGCAAAGGAAACAGTCAACAAAACAAAGAGGCAACCTACACAATGGGAGAAGATATTCTCAAATGACACTATAGACAAAGGGCTGATATCTAAGATCTCTAAAGAACTCCACAAACTCAATACACAGAAAACAGGTAATCACATCAAAAAATGGGCAGAAGACATGAACAGACAATTCTCCAAAGAGGATATACAAATGGCTAAGAGACACATGAAAAAATGTTCATCATCATTGGCCATCAGGGAGATTCAAATCAAAACCACATTGAGATACCCCCTTACACTAGTTAGAATGGCCAAAATTAACAAGACAGTAAACAAGTGTTGGAGAAGATGTAGAGAAAGGGGAACCCTCTTACACTATTGGAGGGAATGCAAGTTGGAGCAGCCACTTTGGAAAACAGTGGGGAGATTCCTTAAGAAATTAAAAATAGAGCTACCCTATGACCCTGTAATTGCACTACTGGGCATTTACCCCAAAGATACAGATGTAGTGAAAAGAAGGGCCATCTGCACTGCAAGGTTTATAGCAGCAATGGCCACAGTAGCCAAACTGTGCAGAGAACCAAGATGACCTTTAACAAATGGATAAAGAAGATACGGTCCATATATACAATGGAGTATTATGCCTCCATCAGAAAAGATGAATACCCAACTTTTGTATCAACATGGATGGGACTGGAGGAGATTATGCTGAGTGAAATAAGTCAAGCAGAGAGAGTCAATTATCATATGGTTTCACTTATTTGTGGAGCATAAGGAATAACACAGAGGACAAGGGGAGATGCAGAGAAGAAGTGATTTGGGGGGAAATTGGAGGGGGAGACAAACCATGAGAGACTGTGTACTCTGAGAAACAAACTGAGGGGTTTGGAGGGAGGTGGGTGGGAGGTTGAGTGAACCTGGTGGGTATTATGGAGGGCATGTATTACATGGAACACTGGGTATGGTGCCTAAACAATGAATTTTGGAACACTGAAAAAAAAATTTAATTTAATTTTAAAAAATGAAGTACTTGTAAACCCCACAAAAAAAGAAAGAAAGAAAACTACCAGTATCTAACCATTATAATTTGACTAAACTAATTGAATATTTTAAGTCATTTCATAACTTACTCCCCACCATTTTAGACTTGATGGTTTGTGTCCTTTGCAACACATGCTATTTCCTTTAATATTTGCAAAACCAGTTTGAATGTACATAAAACCTTAATTGATGTCTAAGACCTGAAGAGTTTCTTTGTCTCCTCTGACTTGACTGTTAAATGCTTTATTGTCCCACTTTTTGGTTACTTTCTCTCAATCTACCACAGTAATTGTAGTTATTTATGTGTGTGGCTCTTGCCAAAAAGCTGGAATTCACTTTTTTAAATACATATTTATCTCTTTGTTTTTTTTAAAAGAAAGATTGTACCTAATCACATAATTTTTCCATTATACTAAACTTAAATGAACTAAAATATATAATGAAGAGTAGTCTGTAGATATTTTTAAGGACTTTACACTGTAATTTTTCCTTACATGTGGAATCATAGTAAGTGAATTCTCTAGAACTGTATTAGAAGGCTTTTCATACCAAAAATAGCAAGATATTGAGATTTCTAAATACAGGGGAAAAAAAACAAATAGCAAGATATTGAAATTTCTAAACATAGGACAAAAAAAAAAAAAACCAACAACAAAACAAAACCAAAAACTGCAAAAAATGGCTTTTACCTTTGGGATCAAGATGTGTTAAATAACTTCAGACATTAGGGAAAAATTGTTTAAAGCAGAAGAACAATTATTGGACATGGAAATAGTTTGGTGATATCAGAGTCCCAGTAAGAATCAAATAAAAAAAATAGAATAAAGCTTTGGTAATATCAGGAAATTGGTGGATTTCTGTGATATTTCTAAATTCATTACATGAACATACTTTAATGTGTTTTAAAGCTGTGTTCATTCTTTAACACGATTCCACATGTTTTTCATCATATTAGCATAGGTGCTCCTCAAACCTACCTCCTAATGTTTAAATATCCTTTGATCCTAAATATAGATCTTTTTTAAAAAGTTCTAAGTCATCCTTTAGTCAAAATTTTTCATTGTAAGTACAATTACCTCAGCTTTTCCTGTTTTTGCTTCAAATCTATCCTATTTATTGGGGGAAAATGAGCTATTTCTTATGAATAATGAGTGGTCAGACTTTAATAAATGAGCAGTTGCTTTCATAGATCATTGTATGACCACTGCAGAAAATTTTGAAGGCACAGTAACAGTGCTAAAAAGCTGAAAACAAACAAGCAAAAAGACTCCTTAGAAGGAGTCTAAGAATGGAATTTATTGTCACTATATAAGGAGTTCAGTGATATAGAATATTCACTCTGGTGTATATAGCTTTATTAAGCAAAATAATTTCATAAAAACCTCTAGCTTTACCTCTTTCTTGAACTAAGATATTTAGCTTTTTCTGAACAAAATAATTGAATAAAAAAATAAGGATTCAACATACTCAACCATTGATACACTTAAATCTTTCTTTCAAAATGAATTTGTTACTCTTCTCCTACAAAATTCTTGGGGAAGCATACACAAAAATAGACTCAATGGGTTAAGGACCTAAATGTGAGACCTGAAACCATAAAACTCCTAGAAAAAAACACAGGCAACAATTTTTTTTTACATTAGCTGTAGCAACATTTTCTAGATAGGTCTCTCACGGCAAGGCAAACAAAAGCAAAAATAAACTATTTGGAAACAAAAACCTTTTCACAGCCAAGGAAATTCACCAACAAAATGAAAAGACAGCCAAATGAATAGAAGATATTTGCCAATGAAACACATGATAAAGGGTTAGTATCTCAAATATATAAAGAACTTGAACAACTCAACACCAAAAATCCCTCAAATAATCCAATTACAAAATAGGCAGAGGTCTTGATTAGACATTTTTCCAAAGAAGACATACAGATGGGCAAAAGATACATGAAAAGACGTTCTACATCACTCATCATCAGCAAGATGTAAATCAAAACATCAAGGAGTTATCTTTTATACCTGCCAGAATAACGGGAGTCAAAATGACAAGATATAAGAAGTGTTGCCAAGGATTTGGAAGAAAAGATACCCTCATGCACTGTTGGTAGAAATGTGAATTGGTGAAGCCACTATAGAAAACAGTATGGCAGCCTCTCAAAAAATTAAAAATTCTCTGATTCAGTAATTCCAGTTTTTACCCAAAAGGAAAAAAATCACATTACTTTTAAAAGATATATGTACCCTAAGTTTATTGCAGCATTATTTACAACAGGCAAGATATACAAGCAACTCTAGTATCCACTGATGGATGGATGGATAAAGAGAAGTCGTGTACACACACATACACACACACACACACACACACACACACACACACACACGTGAATATTACATAGCCATAAACAAGGAAGCAAGGAAAAGACCTTGTTATTTGTAAAAACATGGGCAGACCTACAGGGTTTATGCTAAGTGAAATAAGTTAGAGACAAATACCATATGATTTCACTTACATGTGGAATCTAAGAACAAAACAGATGAATCAACAAAAAACAGATTCTGACCTATGAAGAGAGAGAGAAAACTGATAGTTGCCAGAGGGAAAGGGGTTAGTGTGGTGATACAGGCTTCCAGTTATGAGATGAATACATGATGGGGAAAAAAGGTACAGCACAGGGAATATAGTCAGTTGTACTGTAGTAGCTATATGGTGACAGATGATAGCTACACCTGTGGGAGCAGACATGTCAAATCACTACATGTACACCTGAAAGTCATATAACATCGTGTGCCAACTATACTCAAATTTAAAAAATTTGCTGAAAAAAATTATTTTAACATAATCTGTGTCTGATACTAACAAACACACACCTCTTGGGGAAACACCCATCTAATCTTGAGGATATGTCCAAACTAAATGTCTACGTAAATGCCAGGCCAGGGTGCCTTGGGGGCATAGTCTGTCAAGCATCTGCCTGTGGCTCAGGTCCTGCTTTCGGGGTCTGGGATAGAGCCCCCTGCCAGGCTCCCTGCTCAGTGGGGAGCCTGCTCCTCCCTCTCCCTTTGCTGCTCCCCCTGATTGTGCTCTCTTGTTGGGGTTAATGTAGGGCAAGAAATCAGCCATAATACCTGGCTTGCTAAAATGTGACACAGAGGCCACTGGGGGTGGTGGCAGGTTCCAGAGAAGGGCGTAGGCCTTTGGGATGCCAAGGCCTGCATGAACACTCTGATGTAGGAACGCCGTGGAAAACTGCTGTCCCCAAAGCTTTAGTCCCAACAGCCATCCAAGGATCTAAGAGATGTACGCATTGTCCCCCAGGCTATGTTTAGCAGAACTCCTGGAACACTCAGATTAGTTAGCATATCGTATCTTTCATGTAAACAGATCCTCCTACTTCTAGTAAGACCCCTAATCGCATACCACTGACTGAGAATCAGTGATAAAGTTTTGTGTTATTCTGAAGGACCAATAAAAGCGGGACCAAAGAAGGGTAAAGGGTCTTCATCTCTGAGTGCTGACCTCTTCCCTTCGTTTCTATCTCACAGCCAAGTGTGGAGTCATCTTTCATCTGTCGGTACGAGAATTGTAGGCCATTCCCAGCACTCTCTTACTCTCTCCCTCTGTCAATCAATCAACTCTTTCATCAGTCAAATCTTTAAAAATTGGCAGGTCAAGTCCTTCCATATCAAACTTCCAGTCATCAAATATATTAAATTATGGGCATTCCGGTGTTTTTAAGTTATCCAAAGAGGTACCAATGCTTTCTTGGGACAATACCTTACATGAAGTCATTCCTTCCTAATGCATGGCTTTGGCTTTCTTCCATGTGTTGTCTTAGTTGAGACCGGGGTTTATATTTTGTTTCTGCATTTGTTTCTTGGAAAACACTCAGGATCTTAGCTTGGGCTCATTTTCAGGGATATGATCATGGAAAATTCAGCAGAGTGGTTAAAAGCCCAGGCTTAATTCAAATAGTTCTACATTTGCATTCTAGGCATGCTATTTACTAATACAAGCTTTAGCGACACACATAGCTGGTCTGAGTAAAGCTTCTTCACCTATAATATGTTATGTTTAAGTATAGTTTTAAACATTAAATGAGAAACACATGTGAATGATTGGTACAGTACTGGGAATGTATTAAGTGCCCAATAAATGTTACCTAGTAGTATTTTTTGCTGTTTTTATGAGGTATCTTGGGTAGAACTCAACACCTTAATGGCCCCACTGGACCCATATTTCAGGATCTGCTCCCTTGTTTGTCCTAGTTTTGTCCTCTCCCCAGTCCCTGAATAAGAGAATGAGGACAAAGAGATGAAGTCTTACAAACCTTGTGTGTTCCCCACAGGAACACCACAATTTTGCCCACGTAATAGGATCACATCTCATATGCATAAAAGGAGGACCATAATCTTCCCACACTAACTGGCTCTGAATGTGGTGTCAGAAGGTATAATGAGACAAAAACAAATGAAGTTTCCCTTGACACGTTCAGTGCCTTCAAAATGCATACCAGTGTATCAAATGTATACAGAGTGGTTATGTATTACAGAAAGAAATGGCTTGCGTTCATGTAGGAGGCGGAATTTTCCTTCAAGTGTGTCTGTGGTTGGCTATCAACTATGGGAGAATATAGTATATTCCTGGCTATAGGGAAATCAACATAGTTACATAATGCTGCTGATTAATCCTTTTTTTAAAATTAGTTTCAGAGGGAGAATTTAGTGATTCATCAATTGCATATAACACACAATGTCATCACACCACGTGCCCTCCTTAATGCCCATCACCCAATTACCCCTCCAACAACCCTCAGTTTGTTTCCTAGGTCTTATTTTTGCCTTCCTATTTTCATCTTATTTTATCTTTCCTTCCCTTCCCCATGTTCATTTGTTTTGTTTCTTAAAGTATACATGTGCATGAAATCATATGGCATTTGCCTTTTCCTGACTTATTGAGAGAGAGAGATTGCAAGTACGCAGAAAGGCAGGCAGAGAGAGAGGGGGAAGCAGGCCCCCCACTGAACAGAGAACCTGACGTGGGGCTTGATCCCAGGACCCTGGGATCATGACCTTAGCCGAAGGCAGAGGCTTAACCTACTGAGCCACCCAGGTGCCCCAAGATTTCATTCTTTCTGATGGCTGAGTAATACTCCTGTGTGTGTGTGAGTGCATCACATCTTCTTTATCAATTCATTTCTTGATGGACATCTAGGTTCTTTCCATAGTTTGGCTATTGCGGACATTGCTGCTATAAATATTGGGGTGCATGTGCCCCTTCAAATTACTATGTTTGTATCCATTGGATTAAAACCTAGTAGTGCAATTACTGGGTCATAGGGTAGTTCTATTTTTAACTTTTTTGGGAACCTCCATACTATTTTCCAGAGTGGCCTCACCATCTTGCATTCCCACCAACAGTGTAAGAAGGTTCCCCTATCTCTGCATCTTCGCCGACATCTGTCATTTCCTGAGTTGTTAATTTTAGCCATTCTGACCTGTGTGATGTGATATCTTATTGTGGTTTTGATTTGTATTTTCCTGATGCCAAGTGATGTGGAACATTTTTTCATGTGTCTGGTGGCCATTTGAAGGTCTTCTTTGGAGAAATAGACATTTCATGTCTTCTGTCCGTTTCTTGACTAGATTTTTGTTTTTGGAGTACTGAGTTTGATAAGTTTGATAGATTGTGGATTCTAGCTCTTTACCTGGTAAGACATTTGTGAATATCTTCTCCCATTCCATAGGTTGCCTTTTAGTTTTTATTAACTGTTTCCTTTGCTGTGCAGAAACTTTGTATTTTGATGCAGTCCCAATAGTTCACTTTTGCTTTTGTTTCTCTTGCCTTTGGAGATGTCCCGCAAGAAGTTGCTGCAGCATAGTTCAAAGAGGTTTCTGCCTATGTTCTCCTCTAGGATTTCCATGAACTCCTGCCTTACATTGAGCTCTTTCATCTATTTTGAGTTTATTTTTGTGAATGGAGTAAGAAAGTAGTCCAGTTTCATTCCTCTGCATGTGGCTAATTTTCCCAACACTATTTGGCATCACAATTCCAGACTTCAAACTGTATTACAAAGCTGTAATCATCAAGACAGCATGGTACTGACATATAAATAGACACATAGATCAATGGAACAGAATAGAGAACCCAGAAATGGACCCTCAACTCTATGGTCAACTGATCTTCAAAAAAGCAGAAAAGAAGATTCAAAAAGACAGTCTCTTCAACAAATGGTGCTGCTGGTTCATCTTAAAGTCATTAGCTGATCCATAGATAGGATTACACAGGTTGTTCCATAAATCATCAGTTAATTTAGCTAAGCCAATCTAACACACTGATGACACTAGATAATTCACCTTCTAAAGTATTTGAAAACAATTTTAGCCTCCGGCCAAGAATGGTAAATGACTAGGGCGCCTGGGTGGCTCAGTGGGTTAAGCCGCTGCCTTCCGCTCAGGTCATGATCTCAGGGCCCTGGGATCGAGTCCCGCCTCGGGCTCTCTGCTCAGCAGGGAGCCTGCTTCCCTCTCTCTCTGCCTGCCTCTCTGTCTACTTGTGATTTCTCTCTGTCAAATAAATAAATAAAATCTTAAAAAAAAAAAAAAAAGA